>NW_027224286.1:437863-609814 GCF_023699985.2 Odocoileus virginianus
CATGCAGTAATTTAGAGAAACAGGAAGCCTTCAGACACTTTTGGTCCTTGCTGCTGTTATGGTCATAAGTGAAAAATTTGACCTTTACATTAAAAGTGCTGTGGACTTCATCATCTCTGAAGACACCACTCATGCTGTACCTCATCTGGATAATGAATTGCACTCACTGGGTCGAATGTAATATCTGACACTTCTGTATAGCCAATACAGTGTTGAGTTTTATTTATATATAGTTCATGGATTTTGAACAATGATGAAAAATCCATATTAATTGGAGGATCTCATAAGGTCTTATGAAAAAGCATAAGAAATTAAAATTAGAGATCCATAATTTCTTCAGATACCCCTGCATGGATCTGTTAGAACACATACTTCAACCCAGTCAATTCTTAGCCCTTACCCTTCTTACCCTTTCTCTTTTGCATGAAAATGAGAACTTTTCATGGCCCTTTTGGTGACATGTGGTTTCATTTCAGGAACGACTGACCTCTGAGGATGTGGCCATCGAATTCACTCAGGAGGAGTGGGAATTCCTGGACCCTGCTCAGAGGGCCTTGTACAGGGATGTGATGCTGGAGACCTACAGGAACCTGCTGTCTGTGGGTGAGGATGACTTCCTTCCAGAGCTGCCGTTGGGTATCTGCATTTTCCCTGTGTGCCCCTTGGGAGGCCCTGATGTCTTTCATCTGAGAGTTCTGGTGACTCGGGCATGACACAGCTTCACAAGGTTAAACTGACCCGCTTCAGATGCTGTGTCTGTCTCATGTCACATCTGAGGTTGTCCCAGAGCTTAATTATGTACAAAGCTCACTGGCAAATGTTAAAAGAAAAACACCAAAAAACCCGATTTCCTATTTTCTACCTTTTGACTTTTGGCTCAGTGTTTAAAAAAATCCACAGCACTTTAGATTTCTTTCTTCTGATAACCCTGAATATCTATTTCTTTTTGTTTGTTTTGCTTGCTTGTTTACTTTTTTTGGCTGCACCATTCTGCATGTGGGATCTTAGTTCCCTGACTAAGGATCAAACCTGCACCCCCTGCATTGGAAGTGCAGAGTCTTAACCACTGGATCACCAGGGGAGTCCCAGAATTTCTGTTTCTGATCTGAATATTATCTCCACATTGGAGCAGGAGAAAAAGCTCTGGACAGTGGGGAGTGATGTAAAAATAGCCAAAGATACAATGTATAAAGAAAAACGAGTATCTCAAAAGGGCTGTTTTTTTCTGGTTAGGAGTGGGACAAGCTGGTGGATTGGACTCCTCTGTGGTTGTTACTTAGGAAGATGTAAGGAGAGTGGGTGGAGAGATCGTTTTTTTGATGCTAGATCCTACAAGGGGAGCATATGTGAATCTCGCGGGCTCTTAGCTTGCCATCTGTAGGTCGAGCGCATGGTCCCATCTCAAGATCCTGTAATATCTGACCTTCATGTTGTATTATTTTTACTCTTGTACTGCTCTACCCAGTCTGGGAATGTCAGCTGTTCCCAATGTTACATTCTCCTTACTTTGTATCATTTTACCTCTTAAATTTCTTTGAAATATATTCCTGAGGAGTCTGAAATTTTATCTGGTTTCCTTGCTGTGATAATCCACCTATGTTTAATTGGCAGCCTCTGGTGAGTCTCTGTGGAGTGGATTTACTAGGTAACAGAAAACTGTGATGGAGACACTATTCTTAATGTTATTTTCTTGCTCCGTTCAAAGTCACCACTTGAAGCTATCCAGTAGAGTAGTCAGTATGTTCTAGGATTATGAGAGAGAAAGTATCACGAGAGCCTGATACATCTTTCCAGGTTATTTTCTGTCTTTGGAGACTCTGTCAAGGGCACCATGACACTGTTGTTCATGTGTATCAAGGACCATATATTTTAGCCTCTGTAAATGGTATGGGAATTTATCCCAGGACAACTTTGTCCCAGTTCACATTCTCATATCTATGAGGCTATTGGCTGCACTGTTGTTCTGTGCATTGTAAGTATTTTTTTATTTTATCATTGAGTTCAAATTTCTTTGTTACTCTAGTGTTTCTGTTTTGTATTTGCAATGCGTTGGATGGTTGATTGGGGAATGGTCCCTACAGTGGAACTGGTGATCAGTCCCTCTTAAAATTCTTTATATATTCTTTGTACTCATTTACTATGAGATGTATGATTTCCACATATTTTCTCTTCTACTATTGATTGTCTTTTCAAACTCACTGCACTTTAATGGACAGTAGTTTATAATTTTGATATAGTTCAATTTATTAATATCTGGTGTTATTTTGTGGCCTGTGCTTTTGGTGTTATATCTGGTAAATCATTTGTGGGTCCAATTTCCAGAAACATTTCCTGCACGTTTACTTCTAGAAGTTTTATACATTTGGGACTTAGGTTTAGGTCTTTGAACCATTTTGAGTTCATTTTTGTCTGTAGTGTAAGATAATGTTCCAAGTAAATTCTTTTGCTGGTGGGTATTCAGTTTTGTCAACATGTCTTGTTTCATAGACTGCTTCCCCCATTTAGTAGTTTTTATACCCTTGTGAAACATCGTTTGAACATCTCCGCAAGAGGTGTTTTTGTTTTTGTTTTAACCATTCTTTTTAGCTATGCTACTGCTTCTGCTGCTAAGTTGTGTCAGTCATGTCCGACTCTGGGACCCCACAGACGGCAGCCCACCAGGCTCCTCTGTCCCTGAGATTCTCCAGGCAAGAACACTGGAGTGGGTTTCCATTTCCTTCTCCAATGCATGCATGCATGCTAAATCGCGTCAGCTGTGTCCAACTCTGTGCAACCCCATAGAAGGCAGCCCACCAGGCTCCTCTGTCCCTGGGATTCTCCAGGCAAAAATACTGGAGTGGGTTGCCTTTTCCTTCTCCACTTTTTAGGTATGGTTAATTTACATTGTTATGTTTCCAGTATACTGAAATTTTCAAGATACTTAATATAGTTCCCTGAGTTAAGTCGTAGGTTCTTGTTGTTTATCTATTTTGTATATATATTAGTTTGTATATATTCAGACTCCTAATATATCTCTCTCTTTCCTGCCCCCGCCACCATCCTGCACTATCCCCTTTGGTAAGCATAAGTTTGTTATTTATGCTAGTGAGTTTATTTTGTGAATAACTTCATTTGTATCATTTATTTCAGTTCAAGATATAATATCCTATGATATTTGTCTTTCTCTGTCTGATTTCACTTAGAATACTCCCTCAGTCTGTCTATATTGCTGCAAAAGGCATTACTTCATTGTGTTTTATGCTGTGGAGGTGGCAACCCACTCCAGTCTTCTTGCCTGGAGAATTTCATGGACAGGGGAGTCTGGTGGGCTGCAGGCCATGGGGTCTTAAAGAGTTGGGACACGGCTGAGCTACTTTCACTTCACAATATTCCCTTTTATATGTGTACCACATATTCTTTATCCCTTTGTCTGTCAGTGAACATTTAGGTTGCTGCCATGTTTTGCCTGGTATAAACAGTGCTGCTAAAAACATTGGGGTGCATGTATCATTTTGAATTAGTTTTCATCCTTTCTGGATATATGCCCAGGATTGGAATTGCTGGTTCAGGTGATAGCTCTATTTTTAGTTCTTTATGAAACCTCCATGCTATTCTCCAAAGTGGCAGTACCAATTTATGTTCCTTCCAACAGTGTAGGAGGGTTCTCTTTTCTCCACACCCTCTCAAGCATTTATTGTTTGTAGACTTTTTGATGGTGTTCATTCTGACCAGTGTCAGGTGATTTTGATTTGCATTTCTCTGATAAGTAGCGGCGTCGAACATCGATTCAGGTGACTGTTGGCCATCTGTTTGTCTCCTTTGGAGAAATACCTGTTTTGATCTTCTGCCCAGTTTTTGATTGGGTTATTTATTTGTTTGTTTTGATATTAAGCTGTATGAACTGTTTGTATATTTGGAAATAAATCCCTTATAGGTAGCATCATTTGCATATATAGTCTCCTAGTCCAAAAGTTGTATTTTTGTTCTTTTTTTGGTTTCCTTCGCTTTGCAAAAAGGTTTTAGATTTAATTAGGTCTCATTTGTTTGATTTTGCTTGTGTTACCATGACTCTAAGAGAGATCCAAAAAAAACTTTGCTGACATTTATGTCAGTGTTTTGCATTTGTTTTCCACTATGAATTTTATAGTATCTGGTCTTGCATTTAGATGTTTAATACATTTTGAGTTTATTTTTGTATGTGGTGTTAGAAAATGTTGTAATTTCATTCTTTTTCATGTAACTATCCATTTATCCCAGCATCACTTATTAAAGAGACTTCTTCATTCAGTATTCTTTTCTCCTTTGTTATAGAATAATTGACTGTAAGTAAATGGGTTTATTTCTGGGTTTTCTATCCTGTTCCACTGATCTGTGTTCTGTTTTGTGCTATTATCATATTGCTGTGATGACTGTAAGTTTGTGGTTTAGTCTGAGTCAGGGAACATCATTCCTCCAGCTCTGTTCTTCCTTCTCAAGATCGTTTTAGATACCAGAGTCTTTTGTATTTTGGTGCAAATTAAATTTTTCTTTGTTTTATGAAATATGTCATTGTTAATTTGATAAGGGTTGCATTGAATATGTAGATTGCCTTGGATAGTATGGTCATTTTGACAGTATTACTTCTTTCAATCCAAGAACATGGTATATGTTTCCATCTGTTTGTGTCATCTTTGGTATCAGTCATCAGCATCTTACAGTTTTATGAGTACAGTTCTTTTGACTTTTTAGGTAGGTTTATTCCTTAGAATTTTATTCTTTTCTATGAGATGGTGAATGGCATTGTTTCATTAATTTCACTTTCTGATATATCATTATTAGTGTATAGAAATGCAGCAGTTTTCTATATATTTTGTATCCAGCAAGTTTACTCTGTTCATTGATGAGGTCTAGTAGTCATCTGGTGGCATCTTCGGGATTTTCTGTGTGTAGCATCATAGTGACAGTTTTACTTTTTTATTTTTTTAACTTGAATTCCTTTTATTTCTTTTTCTTTTCTGATTGTTGTGGCTAGGACTTCCAAAAATATGTTCAATAAAAGTGGCAATAGTGAACATTCTTGTCTTATTCATGTTGTTAAGGGGAGTGCTTTCAGTTTTTCCCTGTTGAGTATGATGTTAGCTGTGTGTTTGACATATACAGTCTTAATTATGTTGAGGTAGGGTCCATCTGTGCTGACTTTCTGAAGGGTTTTTATCATAAATGGCACTTGAATTTTGTCAGAACCTTTTCTGCATCTATTGATGATCATATGGTTTTTAGTCTTCAACTGTTAATGTGGTGTATCATACTGAATAACTTGTGGATATTGAGAAATCTTGCATCCCTGCAATAAATCCCACTTGATCATGGTTTATGATCCTTTTATGTATTAGTAACTGTTTGAATCTGCTCTTTTGAACTCAGGGAAAGTCTAGGAGAATAAAGCCTTTTTCTACAAAAAGGAAAAGGCTCAGAAAGGCTTTTGTAACTGGGAAGGTCCTCCAGAGTCAGTTTCAATCCCTCCTTTTCTTTGATACTCCTCGATCTTGAGATGAACATGTGTGGAAGAAGAAACGAAGTAAATGTCCAATAGAGAGGTTAATCATACTTGGCAGAGGAACCCAGGTTTAGATAGGCTTTTCCTGGATGTTCCTTCTGATTTCTGCTAATAAGATTCTACACAATATCCTGGAATATTGTGTATGTTTTTCTTGAATATAAGCATTCCATTGTAACTTACAAAATTCACAGTTGAAAAGTTTCTCAGGACATAACCTCAATCACTCTGTGCATCCATGATAACTCACAAACCATTTCAAGATGGGATGACTGAATAAGAGTTAAAGAGACTACTTCTGTCTTGTATCTTCCTTGATATTTTCTTTCTAAGTTCCTTGTATTTTTTTTTTAATATTTTCTAATCTGTTCCTTTGGTGGGTGGTCATGTTTACAAATAAGTTTTCTCAGTCTGTAGGTTCAGATTCATATCCTGGTTCTCTTACCACTTTGTGGGCCAATTGGGTGTGTCTCCTGCTCTGATTAGAGAAAAACATGTTAATTTACCTCAAGCCTTTTAAAGCAAATTAGTGCTGTCAGTTGGCTTACAGTAGTGCATGTTTTATAGTAAATACTCAAAATTAACTTTTGTTTAAAAAAGGTAATATCTATATTCTGTCATGTTCTTGATGATATGACTTTATCTACATTATATCTTTTTAAATTTTTATTTATTTTTTAATTGAAGGATAATTGCTTTACAGAATTTTGTTTTCTGTCAAACCTCAACTACATTATACCTTGTATGCTTTTCACTTGCAACATTTTTCAGCAATACTGTGTCTGACCCTAGTCAATAAATACACAAAGCACTCACTTTTTATTTATTATATTTTGGTGCCATTTAACCAGGTAATTAAGAATAGTGCATGGCTAGAGATTAGCCTTCCTTGGTGGCTCAGTGGTAAAGAATTCACCTGCTAATGCAGAAGATGCAGGTTTGATCCCTGAGTCAGGAAGATCCCATGGAGAAGGAAATGGCAACCCACTCCATTATTCTTGCCTGGGAAATCCCATGGACAGAGGAGTCCTGTGGGTACAGTCCACGGGGTCGCAAAGAGTCAAACACAACTGAGTGACTGAACAACAACAACATAGGCAGGGATTGCTTTGGTTCTTGGCTGTTAGAAAACTGGTGAATATTTTACGTCTCAATTTATGTGTCATTTACAGATGATGGTCTTTTAGCGTGTATTCTGCAATACAGCTGACACATACTACTTGTTAACATTGTAAAATGCCTTTTCTTTTTGGGTACGTAGTTCTATAGCAGATTTAGAAAACTATGTTGTTTCCAAAAAATTGTTTTAGTCATATTCTTCATTTTCTCATTTGTTTTCAATTGTAAACAACCAATTATGAATAGTTAATTATTAATTGGGTAAGCTTGGTTTTGGATTATTTACTGTTACAATATATAATATATTGTTTAGAATTTATTTATGTACAGTAAGTATGCAGAATACAATGATAGTGTAATATTTTTCTTTTCAATTTGAGACAACTGTTGATTGATATGTTCCTAGGGGTCCTGGTAGAAAATAACTCTGTTTTTGAGAGTTGGCATAAGATTGTCCAATGTGAGTGTGTTTGGCATATGGTTTTTAAAACTAGGCTACTTTAATGGTGAATTTATGTTATCATGCTTTCTCATGTTAAGAATTCTATTCCTTTAGTGTTTCTAAAAGCTTAAGGTCATCATTGTGGTGTTTCATAACTTGGTGTATTACTTTTGGTGTAATAGATATTCAACATGAAACATTTATTTTTGAATTATTGTGAGCAGGTACCTATGGTTCTTTTTATCTTGTAGATATCTCTCCTACACATGTGATCAAGCATTTACAACCCAAAGCGAACAGTGATAAACGAGAACCATTCCAAACATTGATGCTGGGAAGACCTGAAAGCTGTGAAATCAAACATTTTCATCTTTGGGAAAGTCAGGAAAATATGTGTGACATTGAGTGTCAGGGGAGAGATGACAAAAGAAATTACAAAGGAACACCTGTAAGCCTTGATGGAAATGTGCCTGATGGAAGAGATTCACATGATAGAAAGGATGCAGGAATCAAGCCCTTTGGAAACAGGCTTGGATTTAACTTTCAAGATAAACTGCAGATATTTCAAACTGGCGGGACAATTTCTGAATATAATGAAGTTGAGAGGTCTGTCAACAACAGTTTCTCATTTTCACCACTTCAAAGAATTCCTCCTTGTGTCCAAACCAGTGTTTCTAATATATATGGGAATGATTTTATGAATCCTTCAGTAATAACACAAGACCTCAAAGCACACAGGGAAAAACCTTACAAATGTGATGAGTGTGGGAAAGCCTATCTTAAGGGCTCATACCTCATTAAACATCAGGCCATCCATATAAGAGAGAAATCACATAAATGTGAAGTATGTGACAAATTGTTTGATCAAAGTTCACAGCTTGCACGTCATTTGAAAATTCATTCTGAAGTGAAATGTTACAAATGTAATGAGTGTGGCAAAACCTTTAATGATAGCTCCACCCTTGCTAGACATCAGATAATCCACTCGGGAGCAAACTTACATAAATGTGATGTATGTGGTAAAATCTTTGGTCCGAATTCATTCCTTGGAAGTCATCAGAATATCCCTGCAGGAAAGAGAAGTTACCAATGTGATGAGTGTGGCAAAACCTTTACTGACAGCTCAAACCTCAGGAGACATCAGAAAATTCATACAGGAAAGAAATTATTTAAATGTGATATATGTGACAAAGTCTTCAGCCGAAATGCACACCTTGCTGGTCATCAGAGGGTTCATACTGGAGAGAAACCTTACAAATGTAATGAGTGTGGCAAGCACTTTAGTCAACCTTCACAGTTCATAAGTCATAAGAGATTTCATACTGGAGAGAAACCTTACAAATGTGATGAGTGTGGCAAGGCCTTTCGTGTAAAGTCAGTCCTTTTAAGTCATCAGACAGTTCATACTGGAGAGAAACCTTACAAATGTGATGAGTGTGGAAAAGTCTTCGGTCAAAAACCACATCTTCGCCTTCATTGGAGAATTCATACTGGAGAGAGACCTTTCAGATGTAATGAGTGTGGCAAGTTCTTCAGTCGAAATTCACACCTTACAAGTCATCGGAGAATACATATAGAGAAACCTTTCAAATGTTTCGAGTGTGGAAAATCCTTTACTCAGGTCTCAGCACTCACTAAACATCAGAAAATCCATACATGAGAGAAACTTATGTGAATGTGGTATATGGTAGAAGTCTTCAAAATTCAAAGTTCAAACTTCACACCCTACTGTTGGTCAGAGAATTCATACTACTGAGGAACCATACAAATATCATGAGTGTGGCAACATCTTAGGCTTCATGAGAAAATTCATACTGGATAGAAGCCAGATATATATGTGTTTATTAGTCAGGTTAGAACATGTCAGGTAGAACATGAATTCATTCTAGAAAGATTCCTCACCAGTTTCACAAATGTGAAAAAAAAACCCTATCCTCACAGCTCACATCTCGCCAGTAGTATCAGAGTATTTATCCTGGAGAAAACACACAGCAATGTAATGTGTGTGGCAAGGATCTTACCCAAAAGTCACAAGATAGGAACATAGTGGAGCCATACTTCCCAGGCTCAGTGGTTGTGGCAAATCCTTTACCTTTTTCACTATATGTATTCTCTGATGACTTCAGTTCAGGTACTCAGCAACTGCAGTAAGTCCATATTTGAAGAGAAGCTATAGAGATCTTTTCGTGTAAAAGAAACCCGAATTCTAACTCAGCAAAGTTGATTCTTTGGGACAGTAGTCCACCATCTTTTTGGTCTCCTGGCTTTCTGAATAAAGTCACTATTCCTTGCCCAACAAGTAGTCTCTCAGTTTATTGGCCTGTTGTGTGGTGAGCTCTAAGAGCTTGGCTTTGGTAATACATTGATCAAACGCATTTGCTACATGCGTTTCATGATGGTCTCTGGGAAGGAATCAGTGAGATGAAGGGGCCGACTTCATTAGATACGATTCATTCAGATCCGTGTTTCCTGGAAAAACACACAGCCTGAATTATGAAATTCAGTAGTGTGTGTGAATTAGCAACAGGGAGGGCGGAAAATAATGTAAACCTAGGACATGACTCATCATGGTCAGTAGGATCAGGAAGCCCTTCCGTACATAGTCCAGCCTGTTATAAAAGATAATGTTCTACCAACTGACCTTGAACAGAGTAGGCAAGATGTTAAAAGGACTGGGCTTTTCGTAGGAGGAGAGGGACAGTTACCAGGGACTGATGGTGTGCTAGGAACAATGCATAGGAAAAGGGTCATGTTCTCCATTGGATAGAAATAACTGTTGTATGTATGATTAAAGAAGAGTTACTCTTATTTGTGGAAATTGAAGACAGAGCTGTCACAGTCTTTGTAGACCGGGACCTGGGGACTGGAGTCGACGAGAAGAAGGACGCAGGGGACCCAAGTCTCGAGTGAAACAAGGGTGCTTTATTTGCAGAAACGCATGTTTATATATCTTCATACAAGGCAGCTTTAGGCAGTAAAAAAATTGAGCAAAAACAAAGCCAAGCAAATAACAATCTTCAAAGGGCCAGAAAGCATTCCATATCCTGAGTAAGAGGGGCATAACTGAATAGATTACCTTTAAGTAAAAGGTCACTGAAAGGAATCCAAGCAGGTGCCCTTTCTCATGATCTCAGTCCTGAGAACTGCGTGCAGCTCTGCTCATTCCTATTTTCCAGGAACTGATAAGGAACAGAGAGTCCTTGAGAAATGGCACACAAAAGAAGAAAATGCAACATATTGGATCCCTTAAAGTTGAACGTCCCCTGACAATTCCCCCTTTTTAATTTTTTCATAATTGGGGGTGACTGTAGATACTTTTGTGAAAAAGGCCCTGACCAATTGAGTTTGTTTAGTTTTAATAAATTTAGTTGAAAGCATAGGTATATTACAGATATAATCACCAGGATAATTATCAACATTATAGTTCCAGTTCCAATAATATATGTAATGCTTTGAAACCATCCTCGAGGGTCTAGTCCAGATAATTGATCAGCTAGCTGTTCAGCTAAGGTGTCCAAATTGTTGGAAAGAGGGTAGACTCTTAGAGAAAGTTTCAAGTATTTACTTTTGCAACAATTGTACATTTAAGGAAGCATTATTATGTATATCTTGCAAATGAAATTTGATTTGTTCCCAATTGTAAGCACTATGGTTGAACCAAACAGGAGTGATACAAAATTGAGTAGAATTCCAATCACAATTTAATAATACTTGTTTTGTAAATCTATTAATTGATCTCCAACCCATTGGATGGCTGTTTTTAATTCCTGAATTTTATCTTGAACTTTTTCATCTATCTGAACCTGAGTGACCCATATAGTATGAGCATCTTTAGTCCAATTTTGAATAAAGTTTTGTGTTTGAATTGAAGTTTGTAAAGCAATGTCTGTGACAGCAGCAGTGGTGCAAATGGCTATTAACCCCAAAATGCCAAGAATCAACCATCCAATGAATCGCTTAGATCGTTGGAGTAATTTAGTGAGTAACTGGGAGGCAAGTCTTGCCATGGGACCCTCTTTCCAGGGTCGTTGGAGATCTACTGGCAACCACAGACTATGTCAAGATCGAAGAATCAAAAGGGATTCGTTTTTTAGAGAAATAGAGGAATTAAGACAAGTATACAATTTGCAATCTATACAAGTCACAGAATGTAAAGTCTTATTAAATTGTAAGTTTCCTATGGCTATAACAAAAGGAAGGGGAACACAAGCTTGTATAAAATATGAATGATTATAACAGAAGGAATAGTTACTATGACTATGACTGGTCCCTGTGAAATATCCAGTCCAAGTTTTTCAGTGTTTGTAGCAAGTTTCCAGATGTCCCATTGTTCAGGCCCAATCTGTTTATTGAGGACGATTTGAGGGCGAGGAGGTGCCATTCTGCCGTCAAGCCAGCCAAGGAGTCCTTTGTCATGGAAGTGTTCCATTGAACTGTTGGTAATCTTCCATGTTACTTGAGTAACATAATCACACATAGTACTGTTAATATCATCTGAGCAGTTAGATAACCACATACCATAGGGTCCCCAATCAACAATGGTGTAATTGGCCACAAACATTAATTTCCCTGATTTAGCTTGACATCTATCTCAATAAACAGGAGTATATTTAAAGTCCTTATACGGGTCTAAATAAAATCCTTATATGTAAACCTCTTACATTCCAACTTTTGTCCTTTTCCTAGAGTTTTGGTAGTATTGACATGGTTCTCATAAAAGGACAGGGCAGTAAACAGTCAAACAATGTGCGGAAGTTCTTTTTTGGAGGCAGGATGAAAGCCCACGTTTGTCGACTAACATTAATACATAATTCTGCTGGGCCCATGCATAAAGGAAGGATTTCATAGCCTAGAGAAATGTTAATTAGTCTTCCTTCTTCCTCAGGATGAGAGGGCCCCTCCAAGCTCCAAGGAGGAGGCATATGTACTGAGTCATTAGTGGATATGATCGGTCCTATATCTGTCCATTCTACAACCTGCAATAAAGGGGGGTTAGGTATATAAGCCCAATAAGTGTGATTAATCAAGTCAGCCTGAGCAGGGGAAGCAAAAGCAAGCATAGCGACAAAAATATTTTCTGGATTCCGAGGCATTCCCTGTTGAGAAACCAGATTTTCAGCTTGATTAGTAAGGGTTTTTATGTGTCCCCAAGTGGGGAGATCATAAGGTCGATGACCTCAAGTGCAGCATTTCTTGGAAATTTTTAAAGTCGCCATGGCTTGTACTAGAAACTCCTCCTTCTGGGGATTTCGCCATTTCTTCCTTTGTTGAATGCCTATAGCTCCCCTGGGACGGATCTTCCGAAGAGGGAGCCAGCTGATTTCGTTAGATCCATCTGGAGAAATACAAGCGTACCCCTTTCTCTGTAATATTAATTTTCCAGATTTCCATTGTTTAGTCAACCCGTCTTGATACCAAATGGGCAGAGGAAGGGAGGTATCCTTCAATGCCTCGAAATGTTTTTCTGCTTTTGTCAAAATATCTCCTTGTGGTAAGTTTAAAAAATTTAAAACAAATAAAGCTGTATTAACAATAGTTATAGGATTAAAGAATATATTGCATTGGAATCTAGTAAAGTCTGCTCTGGATAACTGTCACGGGATGTTCAACTTTAAGGGATCCAATATGTTGCATTTTCTTCCTTTGTGTGCCGTTTCTCAAGGACTCTCTGTTCCTTATCAGTTCCTGGAAAACAGGAATGAGCAGAGCTGCATGCAGTTCTCAGGACTGAGATCATGGGAAAGGCACCTGCTTGGATTCCCTTCAGTGACTCCTTCAGTGACCTTTTACTTACAGGACTATCCATTTTGTTGCAACTGATGGAATTTCATTCTTAATGGCTGAGTAATCATTTTATTGAAGATATATAAGCATGTGTTTCTGCAAATAAAGTACCCTTGTTTCACTCGAGACTTGGGTCCCCCGCATCCTTCTTTTTTCGCCTTTTCGTCAACTCCAGTCCCCAGGTCCCAGTCAGTAAAGACCAAGACAAATTTTTGCCCAAACAGGGACCTGGAGAATGCCCTTGGCAAGCGGACGGAGTGACTGTGGACCTACAGAGGTCGGTAAGTGCAGGGATATGGGACAAATGACTGGAAAGCCCCGCCACTTTTGACTTCATCATTTACTTAAATGCTGGTACCAGCCGGCAATGTGAACAGGTCTAGACCGCAGCAACATGGAAGCCTGAGAAAAAGGAGCTGAAAGTAAAGAATGGGGTCGAGAGGACTGAAATGCTCTTTAGGCAAGTCAGCGATTTTATTGAGTAAAGCAGCTACCTTTATACTAGTACAAGCAGAAAACATAGTTCATAAAAAATGCCATCTGGTGTTTGTCACATCAATACAATTTTTTTGTCTTAAGTGATTGCAGAAGCTTACATCTTGTTTTTGGCATTCCAAGATAAACTACTAAGTGAAGGTCACTACTATGTTTTTCTCAAGGAAGAACAAAGGAGACCCAGCAAATGTTTTACTACTTTATCATGGGGTGGCGGGACAGGGAATGGCCTCTTTCAAGGCTTTCCCAGGGCCTTTTTGGGCCTTGAGCAGGCCGGCTCCCCGCACTTAAAGTCCAAGGAGTTTCGGTTTCATGTCAGCGAATAGAGGCTTGTCTCCAAACGGTGGTTGAACATTATCCCTGGTTCCCCGATGAAGGCAGTTTCAATTTAGAAATTTGGAACCAGATTAAAGAGAATGTTAAACGAGCCTGAAGACGGGGGAAAAATATTCCAATAGTTTTCTGGCCCTCATGGGATCTTTTTAAAGCTGTGATTCTGCCATTTTAAGATAATTCTAGCCTCACCCCCCTCTGATATTCGACAACAGACAGAACACTTGTTACATGAATATGAATTAGATGATGAAACTTTACAAAAGGCCCAATTAGAACAACATAAAATATTTCAAAATTTTCCCACCAGCGCTGACCCAAGTGCTCCTCCTCCTCGTCTTGCAATGGGCACAAAACCGAAAGTCCCCTCAATTCAAGAACAAGATGACCCTGATGATGATTCTTCTGAGGCTCTTTTTGACACTAAGGCTGACAATACTTTTCTTGATGACAATGATAAGCCTTTGGCACACACTTGTATTTATGAAAAAATACTATCCACTCATTCTCCTTCACGACAAAGGCTTTCTGAGTTACTGGCTTTGCAGTCTCGAATCTCTGAGGCTGATGGTTTCTCTGCTTTTCCTGTTTTGAGAAATACTAACGCCCAAGGGAAGTAATACCTCAATACGAAGGCATTGATTTTTCTCACATGCAACAAATGAAAAAAGCTGTAACTATGTACGGCCCTCATTCACCTTTTACTAAGGAACTTTTAAATTTTATGGCATCTTCTATTGGAAATTTTGTTCCTTATGATTGGCGACTTTTGATAAGGGCTCTTCTTAAACCAGGAGAATATCTTCAGTGGATAATGTGGTTTCATGATGTGGCCCGAGATCATGCCAATTCTAATGCTCGAGCTGGCACTCCCCAAAACCAAATTACTTTTGAAATGTTAACTGGACACAGGACAATTTGATGCTATAGAAGCTCAAATACAAAGCCCTCCTTGGTGGAAAACTATCTTGACTGTAATAATTGTAGTCATCTTATTCTTGCTGTTTGCTTTTTATATCTGTAACTATATAATGAACTTTGTATCTAAGTGGCTTAGGCATTTAAGTTACAAGTGATTGTTCATGCTCCTCAATTTCCACTGCCTCCTCTAGCTATTACTCAGGGCCTTTGGATCAGAGACCCTCAATATGAGGATAAGGAGAATATGTTGCCTCAACAATTTAGGGTCTGTGCCCCTTCCCAGCAGGAAGAAGTTACAGAACGATTTCTCCACCCCTTTCCCTGGCAACCATATTCTCCTAAAAGCAGGAGGAAATGAAAGAGTTAAAGCTTAGGCAGGCAGTCCAAGGCCCTGTAAGGAGGAGGCAAACATTCTCACTCATGCTTTCCTTAAGCCTTGTGCAACAATGTATCTTGCCTGAGAACTGACCTTTCTTTAGGTCCAGAACTAATGATTACACAGCACAATGTCTTACTCATGGAAATGCTTTTCTTAGGCTCTATGTTAATGATTATAATTGTAACAAATCTTGCCTGGGAACCTGTTTCTCAAGACTTGTACCCCTGATTACACAGCAACAGTATATCTTGCCCAGAGACATTGTCTGGAACCTGTTCTCCCTGGCTAATCTTGTGCCAAAGTTATCTCAGGATGTATGTCTTGGGAAAGGGCCAAATAGACCTCTTACATTGAGGTATTCTTTTTATCTATTCTTAGCAGCTAGTTGAGAAGTATGTAAGGTCCCACTTAAACTAATGAGGCGGATACTCTTTCTACTCCCACAAACCTTCGGCCTTTTACTTGGCCGATCTAGTTTGACTTCTAAAGGAATTACTGTTCACCCTGGAATAATTGATTCAGATTATAAGGGAGAAATTCAAATTATGATGTCATCTCAGATACTATGGCAATTCAAAAAGGGGGACAAAATTGCCCAATTACTTCTTTTACCTTACATTTCTATTAACTCCTCTAATGACATACAGACAGGTGGATTTGGCAGTACAGATCAAAAACAATCCTTATGGACATCAATAGTATCTGAATATGCATGACCAAATATAAATACCAAAATTAATGGCAAAAGATTTTCTGGTCTTCTTGATACTGGATCCAATATTACTATTATTTCCAAACATTTATGGCCCAAATCTTGGCCTATACAGAGAATTTCTTGCCAAATTGCAGGAGTTTCTCAAACCAAAGTACAAGAGGTTTATCAAAGTGTCCAAATATATCCATGTGAGGGACCAAAAGGCCAGCCTGCAACATTACGACCTTATGTGATAGATGCACCCCTTAATTTAATAGGAAGAGATTTACTTATGCAATGGCAAACTCAAATATATATTCCACATTTTTCCTAGGGGCCACTGCTCATTTAACAAACAATACAATTATTAAAATAACTTGGAAAAATGACGAGCCTATTTAGACAGAGCAATCAGGTCAGTCGCTCAGTTGTGTCCGACGCTTTGCGAGCTCATGAATCGCAGCACGCCAGGCCTCCCTGTCCATCACCAACTCCCAGACTCTACCCAAACCCATGTCCATCGAGTCAGTGATGGCCATCCAGCCGTCTCATCCTCTGTCGTCACCTTCTCGTCCTGCCCCCAATTCTTCCCAGCATTAGGGTCTTTTCCAATGAGTCAACTCTTCACATGAGGTAGCCAAAGTATTGGAGTTTCAGCTTCAGCATCAGTCCTTCCAATGAACACCCAGGACTGATCTCCTTTAGGATGGATTAGTTGGATCTTCTTGCAGTCCAAGGGACTCTCAAGAGTCTTCTCCAACACCACAGTTCAAAAGCATCAATTCTGCGGCACTCAGCTTTCTTTACCATCCAACTCTCACATCCATATATGACCACTGGAAAAACCATAGCCTGACTAGATGGACCTTTGTTGGCAAAGTAATGTCTCTGCTTTTAAATATGCTATCCAGGTTGGTCATAACTTTCCTTCCAAGGAGTAAGTGTCTTTTAATTTCATGGCTGCAATCACCATCTGCAGTGATTTTGGAGGCCCCCAAAATAAAGTGTGACACTGTTTCCACTGTTTCCCCATCTATTTCCCATGAAGTGATGGGATCAGATGCCATGATCTTAAGTTTTCTGAATGTTGAGCTTTACGTCAGGTTTTTCACTCTCCTCCTTCAGTTCCATCAAGAGGCTTTTTAGTTCCTCTTCACTTTCTGCCATAAGGGTGGTGTCATCTGCATATCTGAGGTTATTGATATTTCTCATACTGAGGAATCTTATTCCCCTTGGAATTCTCCCATTTTTGTAATAAAAAAGAAATCTGGCAAATGGCATCTTTTAACAGATCTTAGAAAAGTTAATGCATCTATGAAACCTATGGGTGCATTACAACCAGGAATTCCATCACCTACCACTATTCCTCAAAACTGGCATATTATTATTATAGATTTACAAGATTGCTTTTTTACTATACCTTTACACCCTCTAGACCAAGAGAGATTTGCTTTCTCTCTTCCTTATCCTAATCATATCAGGCCTCATAAACTATATCAATGGACTGTTTTGCCTCAAGGAATGATGAATTCTCCCACCATGTGTCAATATTATGTAGCCAAAGCCGTTGGACCTATGAGAAAACAGTTTCCTAAATTTCTTGTTATTCATTATATGGATGATATATTGTATTCAGCTCCATCTGTTTTATAAACTCAAGAAATATTTGACATAGCTCAACAATACTTAAAAGATTCTGGATTAATCATTGCCCCTGAAAAGATTCAAACCTCTACACCTTACCATTACTTAAAATTTATTGTTAATAGACAACGTATTACTCCCCAACTAACACAGATTCATGTTGATAAATTATCAACCTTGAATGATTTTCAAAAACTTTTAGGCAATATAAATTGGATTAGACCCTCTTTAGGCACTGCAAATTATCAACTGACTAATCTATTTAATACTTTGAAAGGAGATCCCGATTTAAATAGCCCTCGTTTAATACAAAATAAATTGCAGAAACAATTTCTTACTCATATTAGACTTGAATTACCTCTCGAGTTGTTTATACTCCCTTCTCTCCATTCCCCCATGGGACTTCTTGCCCAACAAGAACACCGGCTAGAATGGATCTATACCCAATTTAGAGGGACAAGGTCACTTATGCCCTATCTTGATTTGATTGCTCTAATACTTATCAATGGGAGAAATAGAACTAAGACTCTAACTGGCTCCGAGCCTCATAAAATTGTAATACCTATTAATCTCAATTCGAGAATGCACTGCAAACTTCTACCGATTTCCAGATAGCCTTTCTGGAGTATTTTAGAGAAATTTCAGTTCATTATCCTTATTACAAACTCTGGAATTTCTATTATCTCTTGCATTGTCACATCACAACCTATACTTTGAGCTGATGTTTTCTATATAGATGAGACTAAAAACGCCAAAGCCTCATTCTGGTCTCTCAAAAAATATAAAGTCTTTTATACTAAATTTCATTCTGCTCAACAAAATGAATTATATGCTCTTATTCAAGTTATTCACCTACATCCTTACCCATTAATATAGTTTCTGACTCCTTATATTCAGTTTTTATATTAGGAAATATAGAAACCTCTATTATAAATTCCAATCAACCTATTATTCAACAACTTTTTCTCAAACTACAGTCTCTTAGGGACTGCACTTCCCCCATTTACATTACCCATATTTGAACACTTTCCTGCCTTACCGGCCCTGTGACTCAATAATGTGTGACTTGATAATGAACAAGCTGATAAACTTGTTTCTTTTGCTACTCCCGAGGAACAACATGCTCTATTGCACAATAATGCTGGCTCCTTACACCAAATTTAGAAAATTCCATACTGCCATGCTAAAGAAATCATTAATAATTGCTCTACTTGTAGACCCCTACATCTTCGACCCATTGCACAGGGTGTTAATCCTTGAGGATTACAACCCAATGAATTATGGCAAATGGATGTAACTCATTGCCCTGAACTTTCTCCATCTTCTTTCCTACATGTCTGTATCGATACAAATTCTTCTTTTAAATGGGCCACACCTCTTCGAGGTGAGGCTACACGGCACGTTATAACCCACCCATTAGCTTGTTTTGCAATAATGGGAACTCCCAACTCTATAAAAACAAACAATGGCCCTGCCTATATTAAACATATTACAGGCATTCCTTACAATCCACAAGCACAGGGCATAGTTGAACGAGCACATCACACACTGAAACTACAAATAAAAAAATTTTAAAAAGGGGGAATACACAGGAACATTTCTATCTTCCTTATCCAGAGCAGACTTTACTAGATCTCAGCACTATGTACTCTCTAATCCTATAACTATTGTTAATACAGCTTTGTTTGTTTTAAATTTTTAAAACTTACCACAAGGAGATATCTTGACAAGAGCAGAAAAACATTTCGAGGAATTGAAGGATACCTCTCTTCCTCTGCCCATTTGGTATCAAGACGGGCTAACTAAAGCAATGGAAATCTGGGAAATTAATCTTACAGGGAAAGGGGTATGCTTGTATTTCTCCAGATGGATCCAACGAACTCAATTGGCTTCCTCTTCGGAAGATCTGCCCAGGGGAGCCGCCTGTGTTCAAAACAGAGACGAAAAGACACAACCCCCAGGAGGAAAAAATTCCAATACAGGCCCATGGCGGCTCTAAAAATCTCCAAGAAGCACTGCCCTCGACGTCATCAACCTCATGATCTCCCTGCTACTGCTGCTAAGTCACTTCAGTCGTGTCCGACTCTGTGCGACCCCGTCCCTGGGATTCTCCAGGCAAGAACACTGGAGTGGGTTGCCATTTCCTTCTCCAGTGCATAAAAGTGAAAAGTGAAAGTGAAGTCACTCAGTCATGTCCGACTCTTCAGGACCCCATGGACTACAGCCTACCAGGCTCCTCAGTCCATGGGATTTTCCAGGCAAGAGTACTGGAGTGGGGTGTCATTGCCTTCTCCCATGATCTCCCTACCTGGGGACAAATAAAAACCCTTACTAGAAAGAAATGAGGCAAATTATCACAATAACAAGATTAAAAAAAAAATAAAAACCCTTACTAATCAAGCTGAAAATCTGGTTTCTCAACAGGGAATGCCTCGGAATCCAGAAAATATTTTTGTTGCTATGCTTGTCTTTGCTTGCTTTTGCTTCCCCTGCTCAAGCTGAATTAATTAATCATACTTAATTAATCATACTTACTGGGCCTATATACCCAACCCCCCTTTACTGCAGGTTGTAGAATGGACAGATAAAGGAATGATCGTATCCACCAATGACTCAGTACATATGCCTCCTCCTTGGAGCTTGGAGGGGCCCTCTCATCCTGAGGAAGAAAGACTAATTAAGATTTCTCTAGGGTATGAAGTCCTTCCTCTATGCATGGGTCCAACAGAATTATGCATTAACATTAGCTGACAAACATGGGCTTTCGTTCTGCCTCCAAAGAAGAACTTTCAGACATTGCTTGGAC
The DNA here is from genome assembly GCF_023699985.2 of Odocoileus virginianus. Taxonomy (NCBI): domain Eukaryota; kingdom Metazoa; phylum Chordata; class Mammalia; order Artiodactyla; family Cervidae; genus Odocoileus; species Odocoileus virginianus. The sequence continues at coordinate 457,996 of NW_027224286.1, forward strand.
TATTTACTGCCCTTTCTTTCTATGAGAACCATGTCAACACTACTGAAACTCTAGGAAAAGGACAAAAATCATTATGCAAAGGGTTTACATATAAGAACTTTAAATATACTCCTGTTCATTGGGACAGATGTCAAGCTAAATCAGGGAAATTAATGTTTGTGGCCAATTACACCATTGTTGATTGGGGACCCCATGGTATGTGGTTGTCTAACTGCTCAGATGATATTAACAGCACTGTATGTGATTATGCTACTCAAGTAGCATAGAAGGTTACTAATACTATGATGGAACATTACCATGACAAAGGACTTCTTGGCTGGCTTGACAGTGGAATGGCACCCCCTTACCCTCGAATCATCCTCAATAAACAGATTGGGCCTGAACAGTGGGACATCTGGAAACTTGCTGTGAGCACCGAAGAACTTGGAACTTGGACTGGATATTTTGTGGGGACCAGCCATAGGCATACTAACTATTCCTTTTGTTATAATCATTCATATTTCATAAAAGCTTCTCTTCCCCTTCCTTTTGCTATAGGGAACTTGCAGCTTAATAAGACTTTACGTTCTGTGACTTGTACTGATTGCAAATTGTATACTTGTCTTAATTCCTCTGTTTCTTTGAAAAACAATTCCCCTTCTTCCATCTCAACATAATCTATGGTTGCCATTAGATCTCCAACGACCCTGGGAAGAGGGTCCCAGGCAGGCCTTGCCTCCAAGCTACTTACTAAATTACTTCAACAATCTAAATGATACATTGGATAGTTAATTCTTGGCATTTTGGGATTAATAGCTATTTGCACAACTGCCAAAGCCTTTGACTGTGTGGATCACAATAAACTGTGGAAAATGCTGAAAGAGGTGGGAATACCAGACCACCTGACCTGCCTCTTGAGAAACTATATGCATGTCAGGAAGCAACAGTTAGAACTGGACATGGACCAACAGACTGGTTCCAAATAGGAAAATGAGTACGTTAAGGCTGTATATTGTCACCCTGCTTATTTAACTTATATGCAGAGTACATCATGAGAAATGCTGGGCTGGAAGAAGCACAAGCTGGAATCAAGTTTGCTGGGAGAAATATCAATAACCTCAGATATGCAGATGACACCACCCTTATGGCAGAAAATGAAGAGGAACTAAAAAACCTCTTAATGAAAGTGAAAGAGGAGAGTGAAAAAGTTGGCTTAAAGCTCAACATTCAGAAAACTAAGATCATGGCATCTGATCCCATCACTTCATGGGAAATAGATGGGGAAACAGTGTCAGACTTTATTTTGGGGAGCTCCAAAATCACTGCAGATGGTGATTTCAGCCATGAAATTAAAAGACACTTACTGCTTGGAAGGAAAGTTATGACCAACCTAGATAGTATATTAAGAAGCAGAGACATTACTTTGCCAACAAATGTCTGTCTGGTCAAGGCTATGGTTTTTCCAGTGGTCATGTATGTATGTGAGAGTTGGACACCGAGGAACTGATGCTTTTGAACTGTGGTGTTGGAGAAGACTTGAGAGTCCCTTGGACTGCAAGAAGATCCAACCAATCCATCCTAAAGATCAGTCCTGGGTGTTCATTGGAAGGACTTAGGTTGAAGCTGAAATGCCAATACTTTGGCTACCTCATGTGAAGAGTTGACTCACTGAAAAAGACCCTGATGCTGGGAGGGGTTGGGGGCAGGAGGAGAAGGGGACGACAGAGGATGAGGTGGCTGGATGGCATCACCGACTCGATGGACATGGGTTTGGGTAGACTCCGGGAGTTGGTGATGGACAGGGAGGCCTGGCATGCTGCGATTCATGGGGTTGCAAAGAGTCAGACATGATTGAGCGACTGACTGAACTGAACTGTACTACTGCCACTGTTGCAGGCATTGCTTTACAAACCTCAATTCAAATACACGACTTTTTTCAAAATTGGATTAAAGATGCTCATACTATGTGGACCACTCAGGCTCAGATAAATGAGGAAGTTCAAGATGAAATACAGGAAATAAAAACAGCCATCCAATGGGTTGGAGATCAATTAATAGATTTACAAAAACAAGTTATACTAAAATGTGACTGGAATTCTACTCAATTTTGTATTACAGGGGTAATACATACATGATAATGCTTCCTTAAATGTACAATTATTACAAAAGGAAATCTTTGAAACCTTCTCTAAGAGTCTACCCTCTTCCAACAATTTGGAAACCTTAGCTGAACAGCTAGCTGATCAATTATCTGGGCTAGACCCTCGAGGATGGTTTCAAAGCATTACACATAGTATTGGATCTGGAACTATAATGCTGATAATTATCCTGGTGATTATATTTGTAGTATACCGATGCCTTTCAACTAAAATTGTTCAAACTAAACAAACTCAATTGGTCAGGGCCTTTTTCACAAAAGTATCTACAGTCACCCCCAATTATGAAAAAATAAAAAAGGGGGAATTGTCAGGGGACGTTCAACTTTAAGGGATCCAATATGTTATTTTCTTCTTTGTGTGCCGTTTCTCAAGGACTCTCTATTCCTTATCAGTTCCTGGAAAACAGGAACGAGCAGAGCTGCACGCAGTTCTCAGGACTGAGATCATGGGAAAGAGCACCTGCTTGGATTCCCTTCAGTGACTCCCTTCAGTGACCTTTTACTTACAGGACTATCCATTTTGTTGCAACTGATGGAATTTCATTCTTTTTTTTTTTTTTGAGGAGGGAACGCAACAGTCTTTACTTTTCAGTGATTATCAGTACAATATCAGTACACCAAGTAGTAACATGTAACAAGTTAGTGAACTCTACCATCTAGTAAGTTTGAATAAGAGAAACTAAGAGCAGCCCAACACTAGGACCCATTATTCTAATCCTTGGCTGGAAAGGACTATTTTAAGGCTGGCTGCTGTTTCATGTGGGTCACAAATAACTATTTACTACTTTTTCATAGATAAAGCCCCTGACCTTCAAGAAAGATTTAGGGAAAAAAACATTTTAATCCCTTTCTTTCTTAAGAAAATTGGGTTTTTAAAAACTATCTAAGAAAGAAAAAGTCAGTGTTGATAATATGCTGCTTGAGTGAAAAGGCATAGAAAACACACAACATATATCCACTAAATTTCTAAGAAATATGAGGTAAAAAGATACAATCTTTGGATAAGCTCTAAGCCTGTACAAAGAATCTACGTTTTCGATTCTGCAAAAAGTGAAGGGACCTACTATATAATGTACAGAAATAATTTAATGCCTTTTCATAAGATATAACTCAAGCCTTGCTAAATGAAACCTCACGTTCCATGAAGGCATTCAAAACGCCAATCCACGGAACAGGCACTTTTCTTCTCCCTCTATCCATTTATGCGGTAGTTCTCATGGATTTCTGGCCGGATGTCGCAGACAAAGGCCAAGAGGTTATCCAAGACTTCATCCCTATTCTGCCGGAAGTAGGTCTGAAGGATGGTCATCTTCTCCTGGGTGTCCTTCTCTACTTCAGTGCTGCAACTGCCATGGGATCCCAGAGCCGCAGCTTCCTTGGCCTTGAACTCCTTCTCCCTCTGCAGGCGGTACTGTTCAATTTCAGCCTGGGCTTCTTCCTTGGCCTGCTTCAACCTCCGGTTCTTTCGCTTGCGGGCCTCGGACACCTTCTCGGCGGCCCGTTTCTCCGCCTGGAGCAGCTGCTGGATGCCCTGCGACTGACTGGCCATGGCTATGGCGACGGCGCCGGCGGAGGCGACTCCGAGGCGGCAGACGACGGCCTGCTCAGCCGAATCTCCCCCTCGGGTCTGGAATTTCATTCTTAATGGCTGAGTAATCATTTTATTTGGAGAAGGAAATGGCAACCCACTCCAGTATTCTTGCCTTGAGAATCCCAGGGACGGGGGAGCCTGGTGGGCTGCCGTCTATGGGGTCGCACAGAGTCAGACACCACTGAAGCTACTTAGCAGCAATCATTTTATTGAAGATATATAAGCATGCATTTCTGCAAATAAAGTACCCTTGTTTCACTCGAGACTTGGGTCCCCCATGTCCTTCTTTTCTTTGCCTTCTTTTCATCGACTCCAGTCCCCAGGTCCCAGTCTGTAAAGACCATAACAGATAAGGAAGATAGAAGTGTTCCTGTGTATTCCCCCTTTTTAAATTTTTTTGTTTGTAGTTTCAGTGTGTGATGTGCTCGTTCAACTATGCCCTGTGCTTGTGGATTATAAGGAATACCTGTAATATGTTTAATAGAAAATGATTGTAAAAATTGTTTGAATTGCCTAGAAATATAGGCAGGGCCATTGTCTGTTTTTATAGAACTAGGTGTTCCCACTATTGTAAAACAAGTTAATAGGTGGGTTATAACCTCTGGGAGGTGTGGCCGATATAAAAGAAGAATTTGTATCAATGGAGATATGTAAGAAGGAAGAGGAGAATGTTCAGGGCAATGAGTTACATCCGTTTGCCATAGTTCATTGGGTTGTAATCCTCCAGGATTGATACTTTGTTCAATGGGTCGAAGACTACAAGTAGAGCAATTATTAATGATTTCTTTAGCATGTTGGTATGGAATTTTCCAAATTTGATGTAATGAGCCAGCATTATTGTGTAATAGAGCATGTTGCTCTTCAGGAGTAGCAAAAGAGACAAGTTTATCAGCTTGTTCATTGCCATGAGCCATAGGGCCAGGAAGACAAGAATGTGTTTGAATATGGGTAATATAAATGGGGGAAGTGTGGTTCTTAATAATAGATTGTAGTTCAAGAAAAAGTTGTTGGATAATAGATTGATTAGAATTTATGGTAGAAGTTTCTATATTTCTTAATACAAAAACTGAATATAAGGAGTCAGAAACTATATTAATAGGATAAGAATGTAGGTGAATAACCTGAATGAGAGCATATAATTCATTTTGTTGAGCAGAGTGAAATTTAGTATAAAAGACTTTATATTCTTTGAGAGACCAGAATGAGGCTTTGGTGTTTTTAGTCCCATCTATATAGAAAACATCAGCTTGAGGTATAGGTTGTGATGTGACAATGTGAGAGATAATAAATTCAGTATTTTTGAAGAAATTCCAGAGCTTGTTAGAAGGATAATGAAATGAAATTTCTCCAAAATATTCCAGAAAAGCTATTTGGAAATCGGTAGAAGTTTGAATTGAGATTGAGATTAGAATTGGCATGATCTCGGGTCACATCGTGAAACCACATTAATCCACTGAAGATATATTTTTCTGGTTTAAGAAGAGCTTTTATCAAAATTTGCCAATCATAAGGAATAAAATTTTCAATAGAAGATGCCATAGCATTTAGAAGTTCTTTAGTAAAAGGTGAATGAGGGCCGTACATAGTTACAGCCTTTTTCATTTGTTGCATGTGAGAAAAATCAGTGCCTTCATATTGAGGTATTAGTTGCCCTTGAGCATAAACATTTCCTAACACAGGAAAGGCAAAAAGATCATCAGCCTCAGAGACTCGAGATTGCAAAGCCAGTAAATCAGAAAGCCTTTGTTGTGAAGGAGAATGAGTGGATTGTCTGTTTTCATAAATATGAGTGTGTGTTAGGGGCTTATCATTGTCATCAAAAAAAGTATTGTTGGCTTTAGTGTCAAAGAGAGCATCAGAAGAATCATCATCAGATTCATTTTGTCCTCTAATTGAGGGGACCTTCGGTTTCGTGCCCTGTTACAAGAGGAGGAGGAGGAGCGCTTGGGACAGCCAGAGCAGGGATGGTGGGAAAGTTTTGAAACATTTTATGTTGCTCTAATTGGGCCTTCTGTAAAGTCTTATCATCTAATTTATATTTGTATAATGAGCATTCTGCTTGTTGATGAATATCAGGGGGGCTAGAATTGCCTTGGCAAGATCATGGCTTTAATGAGGGCCCACAAGGGCCAGAAATTTATTGGAATATTTTCTCCCCGTCTTGTGGCTTGTTCAAAATTTTCTTTAACCTAGTTCCAAATTTCTAAATGGAAACTGCCTTCATCGGGGAACCAGGGATTCTATTTAACCACTGTTTGGAGACAAGCCTCTATCTGTTGACGTGAAACCGAAAGTCCTTGAACCTTAAATAAATGATGAAGTAAAGTAGAAAAGTGGTGGGGCTTTCCAGCCGTTTGTCCCATAACCCCACACTTACCGACCTCCGTAGGTCCTAACAGTCACTCCGTCTGCTTGCCAAGGGCTTCACCAGGTCCCTGTTCAGGTGCCACTTGTCACGGTCTTTGTAGACTGGGACCTGGGGACTGGAGTCGAGAAGAAGGATGCAGGGGACCCAAGTCTCGAGTGAAACAAGGGTGCTTTATTTGCAGAAATGCATGTTTATATATCTTCATACAAGGCAGCTTTAGGCAGTAAAAAAAATTGAGCAAAAACAAAGCCAAGCAAATAACAATCTTCAAAGGGCCAGAAAGCATTCCATATCCTGAGTAAGAGGGGCATAACTGAATAGATTACCTTTAAGTAAAAGGTCACTGAAGGGAGTCACTGAAAGGAATCCAAGCAGGTGCCCTTTCTCATGATCTCAGTCCTGAGAACTGTGTGCAGCTCTGCTCGTTCCTGTTTTCCAGGAACTGATAAGGAATATAGAGTCGTGAGAAACGGCACACAAAAGAAGAAAATAACATATTGGACCCCTTAAAGTTGAACGTCCCCTGACACAGAGCAATTATTTTGAGCATCAAATTTGATCAGAACCAGGATAATATGTGTATGTGTGTGAATCACACTTAACAGCTGTCATTACCATTTGCTACTGTTATATTCAAAGAACTACATTCTGAATGTATCAAGGTTTCCTGTTTCCATGAATAAAATATAAACACTTGTGTCCTAACCCTGGATGAATTGTGTTTATTCCATGAACACAGTTTTATCTCACTTCAGTACTTTATAACAGCAGCTAACAAGGCACCATTAGGCTCTCAGGTTTAAATAAATCTAGAACAATTTCTTGTTACCATGGAATCAAACAACATAAAATTTGGGGGTTACATAGTCATAATTTGTAACTAAAGTTACTCTCTCTACACTCTATACCAGAACATTCATATGACTGTAATCCAAATAGCACAGCAGTGCATTTTAGACCAACTTCCAGTAATGTGCAGAAATTGCATCAGATAAAGGTCTAATTTGCTTTATTTTTATTTTTGGCTATGCTGGGTCTTTGTTGCTGCATGTAAGCTTTCTCTAGTTGCTATGGGTGTTGGCTTTTTTTGTTGGGAAGCACAGCCTGTAGGAGTGAGGGCTCAGTAGTTGCAGCTCACAGGCTCTAAAGCATGGACTCAGTAGCTGCAGCACATGCTGTTAATGGCATGTGGGATCTTCTCAGACCAAGGATGGAACCTGTATCCTCTGCATTCACAGGCGGATTCTTAACCACTGAACGATTGGGGAAGTCTCTAATAGCTTTATTGAATGATTGATGCATTGGGCATCAATGGGTAAATGTGTAAATGGGTGCTCCAAGAAGCCTGGCACAGTGGACAGTCTCAGGATGTTGAGGGTATTTTCATGTGCATTTTGATTGTTTATCTATTACAGATTTTTGGCTTATCCTTACTATGAAGTTTTTATTTAGATATGGGCTCTTGGTGTTTCTTAGACTTGGGTGACTGTTTCCTTTACCAGATTAGAGTGGTTTCAGCTGTTTTCTCCTCCTGAGATCTTTCCTGTATTCTTCTGGGTCTCCTACAGGGCAAATATTAGTGACTTGTTGTCCCAGAGGTCTTTTAAAATGTCCTCCTTTTATCCTTTTTTATTCTGTTCAGTAGTGGTGATTTTCAGTACTTTCTTCTAGCTCACTGATGTGTTTTCTGCCTCACTTAGCCTGTTCTGATTCATTTTAGTTTCTGGGTTTTTTTTTTTTTTTTTTCATTTCATTTACTATATTCTTCAGTTCTGTTGGTTGGTTGTTATATTTTCTAAGTCTTCATTAAATACTTCTTATTTCTCAGGTTGTGCATTTTTCTCCCAGGTTCTTTGATCATGTTTACTATCATTACTTTGAACTCTTTCAGGTAGATTGTCTATCTCCACATTACTTAGTTCTTCTGGGGTTTTGTCTTGTTCCTCCCTCTGTGACATATTCCTGTGTCACCTCGTTTTGTGTAAATTTCTATTTATATTGTAATCTGTCTGGTAGTATGGTTACGTTTCTTGACCTTGGAGGTGTGGCCCTCTGCAGGCGATATCCCAGGCACCCTTCTCCCGATCCAAGGGCCAGAGGACATCTGATCCCAGGGTGGTGTTCCACGCGTATTTGTGGACTCAGTTTGCAAGTTGTGGGACTCCACTTTTCTTGCTTTTGGTGTCTGCCCCCTGATGTGAAGAGCCAACTCATTGGAAATGACCCTGATGCTGGGAAAGATTGAGGACAGGAAGAGAAAGGGGCGACAGAGGACTAGATGGTTGGATGACATCACTGATTCAATGGATATGAGTTTGAGCAAACTCCAGGAGATGGTGAAAGACAGGGAAGCCTGGCATGCTGCAGTCCATGGGGTTTCAAAGAGTCAGACATGACTGAGCGACTGAACAACAACCCTGCTGGGTGAGGCTGGTCTCGAGGCTTGTGCCTGCACAGTGGTGGTTAGAACTGGGTTTTGACCCTTTTGTGGGTAAAGTCACGTCGAAAGGCATGTGTACATGAAGGCTTTGGACAGCCTGTCTGCTGATGGTTAGGGCTGCATCTTGGCCCTTTCATCATTTGGCCTTAGGGGGCCCATTGCTGTAGCCTACAGGTTCTGAGTGGAGCCAGTGTTGGGCCAAGATGGAGACCTCATGCAGATGAGTGCTGTCTCATAGTTCTGCCCTCAGGATCTGTGTCCCCACAGTGAGCCACAGCCCACCCCCCACCCCTCAGAGATCCTTCAAGACCAGCAGGCAGGTCTCACCATCCAGGATCCTAGCAAACAGTTGTGTTTTGACCTTCATCTCAGCTTCATCTCAGTGTGCATGAGGCTTCATTTGCACCTGTTAAGAGTGAAGTCTCTTGTTTTCCCCATTCCTGTGGGGCTCCTGCAGTCAGGGCCCACTGGTCTTCAGAAGTAAATGTTAAAGATTTCTTTGGCCTTATTCATTGATTCATGGGTTGGCCAGCATCCCACCTGGTAAATAAACAGGTGCTCCTAGAAGCTGTCTGTCCTCTTTACACCAAGGTGTATATGAATCAGTGGGTTGTTTTTAAACTTTCGTGACCTGAATATGCTCATAAGTGTCATGACGTGTACAAAGTAGGTGCAGCATAAACATGAAGAAGCTGAGTTTCTTTCGGAGTGGGGTTTACTTCCATGAAAAAGCTGAAATGGCAAAATGGTGAAATGAAATGCTTAATTTGGGAGTTGGCTGTGCTCAGGTGCTTGAAAGTGAAGTGAGTAGAGTTGAACAAGCACACAATGGAGGGAATGAGTATGGATTTCAATTGTATTTTGTAACAGGGAAATAGTCTCCAGTGCCAAATGCCTGCAAGCCATCCTGCCATTTCTCAGTGTTGTGTTCACATTCAGAGCCCGAAGATCTTGCCGAGAAAGTGAGATGTGTTCTTTGTTCCCAACCGGAAATACTTTCCTTGATACCTGATGTCAAATTGTACTCAAATTCACTTTTATTTCACAATTTGAGAGTCCCTGTTTTAATGCTTTCTGCATGCTATCTTTTTGACTTTGAACTCCAAAATAAGTACTGATGTTCTTTCTCGTTTCCCAGATGAAGGAACTTTAATGGAACAAAAATCACCCCATCCCAGGAAGTGACTGAATTGGAGCTTGAATCCACGTCTCACCTCAAAGATCTCTTCACCATGTTGCTACACTGTGGCCCAGGTTGTTGGCATGGCTACAGTAATTCTTGTTGCAGTTGACAGGGCCGAGGTGCAGGCAGGCACAAAGCGTGGGAAAAGTCACCTTGTCGCAGTTGTATTTCTGGGGGAACAGCTGAGGGGAGGCTCCCTGAGGTGGCACCTCAGGCAGCAGACGAAGTGCAGGTGGACTCTCTGCATATAGTAATTCTGAGAGAGTAGGGCTATCCACCAGCTCTGTGCCCACAACAGTCAAATGCTGCTGGTCAGTTAGGATGACCTCAGTGTATTAACAAAGATCTGTTGGAAGAACTTAAAAGAAAAACCTGAACAAAACTGTTTGGCCAGTCCACTAAATATCTGTGTCCAGTGGGCTGCCTCCCAGAAGAAAAAGACAAGGAATAAACATTTCATTAATGTATTTAGACTTTTTTTAAAAAGACATAATTCTGTTGCATAGTTTAGCCTGTAGAATAGTGAAAATGTAACTTTTATATGCACTATGTATGTGTGCTAAGGTGCTTCAGTCATGCCTGACTCTTTGTGACCCTATGGACTGTAGCCCCCAGGCTCCTCTGTCCATGGGATTCTGCAGGCAAAAATACTGGAGTGAATTGCCATGCAGTCCTCCAGGGTATGGTGCTGACCTAGGGATCAAACCGTTCTTTACCACTAGCGCCACCATGACCCAGTAATAAGTGCCTTCTTGTTGTGGTAGTCTGGAAACAAACCCACAATATCTCCAGACCATGTCTTTAGTTTTATTTCATCGGTCAGTGTTGCCAATGAATGTTTAAATAAGATGTAGGTATACTGGTTACAATATAATCCTAGAAGAGAGATTATCCAAGGTGAAGTTGTATTTGTTTAGGCAAGAGTGGTTCATTATGATTGATAGAGAAGACACATTTCTTTTTAGCCAAGAACAAGTATAAATTGGTGCCAACTACTGAAATAATTGGACAAGATTGTGGTTGCCGAGGTTTAGAAGAGAAACATGAGTAAGGGATAAAGCACTTTAGTGTAACAAAAGTTTATTATCTATTAGAAATCACATCATTATTAATGGAGGACTAAAAGAGAAACTCTTGGCAGAGCTCCATTAGCCTTTGCCCTGCTTCATTCTGTTCTCCACGGCCAAGTTTGCCTATTACTCCAGGTGTTTCTTGACTTCCTACTTTTGCATTCCAGTCCCCTATAATGAAAAGGACATCTTTTTGGGGTGTTAGTTCTAGAAGGTCTTGTAGGTCTTCATAGGACTGTTCATCTTCAGCTTCTTTAGCATTACTGGTTGGGGCCTAGACTTGGATTACCATGATATTGAGTGGTTTGCTTTGGAAACGAACAGAGATTATTCTGTTGTTTTTGAGATGGCATCCAAGTACTTACTGCATTTTGGACTCTTTTGTTGACTATGATGGGTACTCCATTTATTCTAAGGGATTCCTGCCCACAGTAGTAGATATAATGGTCATCTGAGTTAAATTCACCCATTCCAGTCCGTCTTAGTTTGCTGATTTCTAAAATGTCATTCACTCTTACCATCTCCTGTTTGACCACTTCCAATTTGCCTTGATTCATGGACCTAACATTCCAGGTTCCTATGCAATATTGCTCTTTACAGCATTGAAGCCTTGCTTCTATCACCAGTCCCATCCACAACTGGGTGTTGTTTTTGCTTTGGCTCCATCCCTTCATTCTTTCTGGAGTTATTTCTCCACTGATCTCCAGTAGCATATTGGGCACCTACCGACCTGGGGAGTTCATCTTTCAGTGTCCTATCTTTTTGCCTTTTCATACTGTTCATGGGGTTCTCAAGTCTGAATTACTGAAGTAGTTTTCCATTCCCTTCTCCAGTGGACCACATTCTTTCAGACCTCTCCACCATGACCCATCCATCTTGGGTGGCCCCACATGGCATGGCTTAGTTTCATTGAGTTAGACAAGGCTGTGGTCTGTGTGATCAGATTGGCTAGTTGTCTGTGATTGTGGTTTCAGTCTGTCTGCCCTCTGATGCCCTCTCTCAGTGCCTACCATCTTACTTGGGTTTCTCTTACCTTGGACGTGGGTATCTCTTCACAGCTGCTCCAGCAAAGCGCAGCCACTGCTCCTTACCTTGGACATGGGGTAGCTCCTCTCGGTCGTGCTTGTTAAAGGCCATAAAAAACAAGCTGAATTCTCAGTTAGTGGTACCTTATGTGTGGCGTTTTCAGATCCAGTCAGTGATAAAACTGTTTAGCTTGCGAAGTCAACAAGAGAGTTCCAGAAAAACATCTATTTCTGTTTTATTGACTATCCCAAAGCCCTTTACTGTGTGGATCACAATAAACTGTGGAAAATTCTGAAAGAGATGGGAATACCAGACTACCTGACTTGCCTCTTGAGAAACCTGTATGCAGGTCAGGAAGCAACAGTTAGAATTGGACATGGAACAACAGACTGTTTCCAAATAGGAAAAGGAGTACGTCAAGGCTGTATATTGTCACCCTGCTTATTTAACTTACATGCAGAGTACATCATGAGAAATGCTGGGCTGGAAGAAGCACAAGCTGGAATCAAGATTACTGGGAGAAATATCAATAACCTCAGATATGCAGATGACACCACCCTTATGGCAGAAAGTGAAGAAGAACTAACTAAAGAGCCTCTTGAAAGTGAAAGAGGAGAGTGAAAAAGTTGGCTTAAAGCTCGACATTCAGAAGACTAAGATCATGGCATCCAGTCCCATCACTTCATGGGGAAACAGTGGAAACTGGAAACACTGGCTGACTTTATTTTTCTTGGCTCCAAAATCACTGCAGATGGTGATTGCAGCCATGAAATTAAAAAACACTTTTTTTTTGGAAGGAAAGTTAACGACCAACCTAGACAGCATATTAAAAAGCAGATACGTTACTTTGTCAACAAAGGTCCGTCTAGTCAAGGCTATGGTTTTTCCAGTAGTCATGTATGGCTGTGAGAGTATAAAGAAAGCTGAGTGCCGAAGGATTGATGCTGTTGCACTGTGGTGTTGGAGAAGACTCTTGAGAGTCCCTTGGACTGCAAGGAGATCCAAACAGTCCATCCTAAAGGAGATCAGTCCTGGGTGTTCATTGGAGGGACTGATGTTGAAGCTGAAACTCCAATACTTTGGCCACCTGATGTGAAAAGCTGACTCATTAGAAAAGACCCTGATGTTGGAAAAGATTGAGGGCAGGAGGAGAAGGGGACAACAGAGGATGAGATGGTTGGATGGCATCATTGACTCGATGGACATGGGTTTGGGTAGACTCCGGGAGTTGATGATGGACAGGGAGGCCTGGCGTGCTGCGGTTCATGGGGTCGCAAAGAGTCGGACACAACTGAATGACTGAACTGAACTGAACAGCAAAGAACTATCCAGGAAATGAGTCTTAGTAGATACAGACCTCCATTAACAAACTGGGATTTAACATTCATTGAAACATCTTTTTCTCCCTAAAATCACCATCATTTTTACCAAATATAACCAAATTAAGACTTGTGATATAGGTTCAGTCTCAATAAACTTGGCCTGATGATTTATATAACCATAATTGATTATAGACTTTTTTGCTTTGTTGAGAGTTTTTAAAAAATTTATTTACTTTTTAATTGAAGGATAATTGCTTTACAGAATTTTGTTATTTTCTGTCAAACCTCAACATGAATTGCTGAGAATTGTATACAGTCTCAGACTGAACTTTTAAAATAAATCTTTTAGGGCTAGGAAAGTCAAACCACAGGCTTATCACAGATTTATGTGAATTCCTCCCATCTCAAGGTCTCCAAAAGTTCCTTGAGATTTCTGTACCTGTTAGTGAGATAACCTTCCTAACTTATCTGATAAAGTTACTGGAAACTAAGAGTTTCCAATCTCTGGAGGGTTCAGATAGAGAGAAAAGATAAATGTTTCAATTTGTTTATAAAATATAATTTTACCAAATTACTGTCATAATTAGTTTGAGGGGAAGGTTTTTTTTCTTACACCTGGACAACACATATTCAAACCAATAATTTTTCAGATACAAGCCATAACAGTTATAAGCATATTCGCCAGTTCTTTCAGTCCTTCATCAGGGTTTTCATTAGAATCCTTACCCAGTTCAGAAACTGGTATTTATCAAAAGTCCTTTTTATAAATCTTCTTGAAGAGCAAGCATTTTTGCAAAACTTGGTTAGTGCTATGACAATATTTTGAGATAGTAACTAGAATTATGCCTGATAACATTTTACCCAAACATCAGAATTTTAGGAACACCATATAGTTTCTACAATATCTATATTAGTAACATTTACCATACAATATAACCCAAGACTTATTACTCACTTGACAATACTTCCCATGTAATTCTGTATACAAAATGAACCTAATTAGTGTAATATCTCTCTTTGGGATGTTTCAGGGGCCCTCTGAAGCATCCCAAAGTTAGCTAGAAATCTTCTTCATTAGAATGATTTAGGAAGTTTTGTCAACAAATATCAAAAAGGTTTAGAACACTCAGTCAGATAGGATTATAGGTCATTGTGAAACAACCAGTTCAGTTCAGTTAAATTCAGTTGCTCAGTCGTGTCCAACTCTTTGTGACCCCATGAACCACAGCATGCCAGGCCTCCCTGTCTATCACCAACTCCTGGAGTTTACCCAAACTCATGTCCATTGAGTCGGTGATGCCATCCAACCATCTCATCCTCTGTTGTCCTCTTCTCCTCCTGCCCTCAATCTTTCCCAGCATGAGGGTCTTTTCAAATGAGTCAGCTCTAGCTATTCACATAGCCAAAGTAACAATAGAAGATTTCAGAACACATCATTTAAGAGATAAAAAAAACTTAAATCTTTTATCAAAGGCAGTTCACCATCTGAAGAAAAGGTATCATCTTAACAGACAGAAAAGCTAAACTCAACTTTTGCAACAGGCAGAAAACAGATTCAAAGCTAAATAAATTTTACTTTATTTAAAAGGCAAACTTAATTAAATTTATTTTACACTTATTTTAAACCATGTACAAAATTCTCTTCTCATGATTCACTTTTCAGAAACCCTATCACTCTTTGTACCCATTACTTTGTTCTTGCCTCCTAAAAAGCCACCTGTAAGTCAGGCTTACTTTCTTTTCCCTTCACAAAATGCAATTCCATTCCTCATACCTTCTTTACCAAAAACACACTTCCAACTTTCCTTAAGCAACAAAGAATTGACTTTTTTTTTTTTTTGGCAAGTTGGTCCATTTTTATTTTTTTATTTTTTATTTATTTATTTTTGGTTTTTTTTTTTTTTCATTTATTTGTATTAGTTGGAGGCTAATTACTTTACATCATTGCAGTGGTTTTTGTCATACATTGAAATGAATTAGCCATGGATTTACATGTATTCCCCATCCCGGTCCCCCCTCCCACCTCCCTCTCCACCCGATCCCTCTGGGTCTTCCCAGTGCACCAGGCCCGAGCACTTGTCTCATGCACCCAACCTGGGCTGGTGATCTGTTTCACCCTAGATAATATACATGCTTCGATGCTGTCCTCTTGAAACATCCCACCCTCGCCTTCTCCCAGAGTCCACAAGTCTGTTTAATACTGAGTCAAAAGAAGCTATTTTTGGCTTCCCCAAATTCCCATCTCTTTTTATTGAGATTAACATATTTCAGAATTTTAAGTAAACAGTTGCTGTAACTGGGTAAAGTTGCCCCAGGTCCATCCTCCAGGAACTGCTGTCATGATCGGCAATGCCATCCAATCCTCAAGGGGGATATCAGCCTGGATCTGCTCTGTAATTATAGAAGAGCTCCAGTTTGCTTTAGCTGTCTCAACAGTTCCCATCTCTCGTGCATATTTACTAAATCAGTGCATCTACCTATGCACTCTTTACCGATGAATACCCGAAGTACCGTTCTGGCTCCTTTGAGCTGTTGCAAGTAATCTTGAATCTCATTGGTGTCGCCGTTGTCAGTGATAGCGAAAAATCCCAAAAGCTCTTGTTTGAAGGGCAGTTGGCTGAGGAGCTCCTGAGTCCTTCTGCCGTAGGGGCAGGTGGGCTTGATGAACACGACCACCTTCCTAGACTGGACCTAGCTGTTCATGAACGTTTGAGCCATGCTGCCTCCCCCGGGAGGACACCTCGACTGCCAAGAACTGACTTTTACATTAGTATTTTTTAGATTGGTGAACATAGATACCAGTGATAATTTCTGAAACATTTGCTTTCTGAGAGAGAACATTTTAGGATGGCACCAAACAAATTGAGGGCAAAATGAGGACTGTAGCCCAGGAGGCGGCATCTCAGATAGCTCTGAGAGACTGCTTCAAAGCGGCAGTGGGGAAGGTCAATATAGAAGGTTTTGGTGAATGGGAAGTTCAGTATGAAGCACTTATTGTACAAAGGGTTTTTTGTTAGTCATGAGGATATGATGTCACCATGAAGGGATTTAGTGCTTCTCTAGATAGGAGGAGATGCAATGATTGAGACCATAAAATCTGTTCCTAAAAACATTAGGAAAAAAATCCAACTATCTAAAGACCTGTCCCACCAGATTCCCTGGAGCATAGAGTGCCTCACTCCACCCTGAACTCCCTCAGGGGTTGTTGAAGGTCAACAGCTATAGCAGCATGGGGTTCAGTCTCCGTAGAGGCAGATGGCAAATGCCTTTGTTGTTCAGTCATTGGCAATGCTCTTGGTAAGTGCCAATTTGTAGTTGACAGGTGTTTGCCATGATCATTGTGTCCTCTTAACAAAATGTTAGCTTTGCTCTTCTTCATTCTGTACTCCAAGGCCAAACTTGCCTGTTACTCCAGGTATCTCTTGACTTCCTACTTTTGCATTCCAGTCCCCTATGATGAAAAGGACATCTTTTTTTGGTGTTAGTTCTAGAAAGTCTTGTAGGTCTTCATAGAACTGTTCAACTTCAGCTTCTTTGGCATTAGTGGTTGGGGCATAGACTTGGATTACTGTGATGTTGAATGGTTTGCCTTGGAAACGAACAGAGATCATTCTGTCGTTTTTGAGATTGCATCCAAGTACTGCATTTCAGACTCTTTTGTTGACTATGATGGCTACTCCATTTCTTCTAAGGGATTCTTGCCCACAGTAGTAGATATAATGGTCATCTGAATTAAATTCACCCATTCTGGTCCATTTTAGGTCACTGATTCCTAAGAAATGTTGATGTTCATTCTTGCCATCTCCTGTTTGACCACTTCCAATTTACCTTGATTCATGGACCTAACATTCCAGGTTCCTATGCAATACTGTTCTTTACAGCATTGGACTTTACTTCCACCACCAGAGACATCCATAACTGGGTGTTGTTTTTGCTTTGGCTCGGCCTCTTCACACCTTTGGAGCTATTTATCTGCTCTCTCCCAGTAGAACACTGGGCATCTACCAACCTGGGGAGTTCATCTTTCAGTGTCATATCTTTCTGCCTTTTCATAGTGTTGATGCTAGCAAAGTAATGCTCAAAATTCTCCAAGCTAGGCTTCAACAGTACATGAACCAAGAACTTCCAGACATTCAAGCTGGATTTAGAAAAGGCAGAGGAACCAGAGATCAAATTGCTAACATCCAAAAAGCAAGAGAATGTCAGAAAAACATCTACTTCTGCTTCATGGACTATGCTAAAGCCTTTGACTGTGTGGATCACAACAAATTGTGGAAATATTCTTAAAGAGATGGGAATACCAGACTACCTTACCTGCCTCCTGAGAAACCTGTATGCAGGTCAAGAAGCAACAGTTAGAACCAAACATGGAACAATGGACTGGTTCCAAATTGGGAAAGGAGTACAAAGGAGTACATCAATGCTGTTTATTGTCACTCTGCTTATTTAACTTATATGCAGAATACATCATGCAAAATGCCAGGCTGGATGAAGCACAAGCTGGAATCAAGATTGCTGGGAGAAATATCAATAACCTCAGATATGCAGATGACATCACCCTTATGGCAGAAAGTGAAGAGGAACTGAAGTGAAAGAGGAGAGTGAAAAAGCTGGCTTAAAATTCAACATTCAAAAAACTAAGATCATGGCATCCAGCCCCATCACTTCATGGCAAATAGATGGGGAAACAATGGAAACAGTGAGAGACTTTATTTTCTTAGGCTCCAAAATCACTGCAGATGGTGACTGCAGCCATGAAATTAAAAGTAAAACTTGCTCCTTGGAAATAAAACTGTGACCACCCTAGACAGCATATTAAACAGCAGAGACATTACTTTGCCCACAGAGGTCCATTTAGTCAAAGCTATGGTTTTTCCAGTAGTCCCGTATGGTTGTGAGAGTTGGGCCATAAAGAAGGCTGAACGTTGAAGAATGGATGCTTTTGAGTGATGGTGTTGGAGAAGACTCTTGAGAGTCCCTAGGACTGCAGTAAGATCAAATCAGTCAATCCTAAAGCAGATCAACCTGAAATATTCATTGGAAGGACTGAAGCTGAAGCTCCAATATTTTGGCCACCTGATGCAAAGAACTGACTCATTAGAAAAGACCCTGATGCTGGGAAAGATTGAAGGCAGGAGGAGAAGGGGGCGACAGAGGATGAGATGGTTGGATGGCATCACTGACTCAATGGACATGAGTTTGAGCAAGCTCCGGGAGATGGTGAAGGACAGGGAAGCCTGGTGTGCTGCAGTCCATGGGGTCTCAAAGAGTCGGACATGAGACTGAGCAACTGAACAACTCAAGAAGAGGAAGCAGAAGAGAGAGATAAGGACACTCTCCCCCTCCCACTTCTCCTTTTATTATAAAACTGTAGCCCACTAATTACTCTGGGCTGCACCCTCTCCCCCTCTGCTTGTAAGCCTCACAAGTGTCCTATCTTTTTTTTTCTTTTCAGTCAGCACAGGCTGCCATAGAAAGATGGTATAGATGTCTAGAGACACAGAAAGGATCTTGTTACTAGCGCAGGAGACAGGGTAGATGGTATGTGAGAAGGAAGAAATTTTACTGTCTGAGTGCTGCTCACAGGATCTGACAATCTACATTCTTAATTTGGGGATTTTTCTCCTATGTTCTAAGTCTAACCCTGTTAAAACTCAAGTCTGTAAATTTAGCTATTCCACCTGTTATTTATGTATTTTTAAAAATAAATACTGATTTATTATTTATTTGGCTGCACTGACTCTTAGTTGTGGCAAGTGGGATCTAGTTTCCCATCTAGGAATGGAACCTGGGGCCCCTCCATTGGAAGCATGGAGTCTTAGTTACTGGACCACCAGGGAAGTCCTCAAAGATCTCTAAGCTGGTGAATTTTGCATTGCAATGCTTGTTTTATAACTAAGTTTTAAAATGAAACTATGAGATCTCTATTGGGATATATGTATTGCTCAGGTTAATTTGTAGGTGAGCTCTATTTAACTGCCTTTTTAAAAAGTGCTTACAAATTAAACATTTCTAAATATAACAGAAACTAAGCTAAATGGATTTCGGATTCATATGACCTGAGAAACATTTAGTATTAAATTAACATCTGATATTAAAGTTTGTTGTTGGCTTGTTATTTAACAGAGACGTGTCACGTAGACACATCACTATTAAGCACAATGTTTTTATGGTACCCGGGTTTACTCAAAGTCAGTAGGTATATTTGTTGTAAAGTTTGTCAGCAAGAAAATTAACTCATGGGCTTTCCTGAAGGCTCTGCAGTAAAGAATCCACCTACCAATACAGGAGATGTGGGTTCGATCCCTGATCTGGGAAGATCCCACATGCTGTGGAGCAACTAAGCCCGTGCAACCCACAACTACTGAGCCTGTGCTCTAGAGCCCAGGAGCCACAGCTACTGAAGCCCGCGTGCCCTAGAGCCCATGCTCTGCAAAAGAGAAGCCACTGCACAGTGAGAAGCCAGGGCACCTCAGCAAACAGTAGCCCCTGCTTGCTGCAAATAGGGAAAGTCCGAGCAGCAATTCAGACCCAGCACAGCCAAATTAAATAAATAAATATTTTTAAAATCTGGTTTTCACTTGGGGTATACTTTGTACAATTTTTAGTGATCAAGACACTCACTTTCCTGGACAAATTTTACAAGTTTATGTTATCAGTTAACCAGACTTATTTTACAAACAAGTTAATCTTAACTTGGCTACATTTGGGACCAATGAGAGTAATTTAAGAAGAAAGGAATTAAGTTTTAATAGATAGTAAATTCTAGTTTGTCTAAGATCAGTATCTACTGTCTAAAACTCACTTTTTAAATAGTGCTTTTGTCATATTTTTGTAAAGCTTAATTGAGTTGTTAGGAAGATATTCTAGGCTTGGGTCTGAAGCTCAGCAGTGTAATCTATCTTTGGATGCAGATCAGATGCCCATAATCTATAACCAGGGGATTACATGTTCTAGAAATAGAAAAAAAAAAAAAAACACATCATTTAAATAACTGTGTCCACGCTGGATAAATGCCTCTTATCAGGTAGTCTCAGCATCCTGCACAAGGATACTGAAGGAAATCAACTTCCAGGATTTACCCTCCTCCCCTGACCCTTTGCTTCCAATTTGCAGCCAGACTAGTTCCCGAAAGCTCCCTGTCAATGCCACTGGACACACACTCTGTACTATTCCATTGGGACAGTTTCTCAGCCACTCACACCTGGCTGAGAGACTACTTGGAAGGGATAACATCTAAAGCTGTAAGCACAAATCCTGACTAAACTGCACAGTGAAATGGGACACAGGACCATGACTTCTGGATAGCTAACTACTGCTCTAGAGATGTGAATGGCAAGGACCTGTCTCAGCCGCTGCTCCAGCCAAGGCCATTAGCCCAGAGTCAAGGGCACCCAAGGGTGAGGAGACTGCCCACTATATTCAGGAGCTCCTTCTCTGTACCCCGAGTTACCCAAGGGACCAAATCTCAGCCCAGACAGCACCTGCAGCGTGTAAGTTACCGACCAACTGCCCCATGCCTCCGCCTCTGTGAGAAGCACCTTTCTTCATGTCCATCTTTCTCTGCCTTTCTCCTTGTCCATCTAAGTCAGCAGAAGATAGATTGATACATTTTTCTGAGAACTGAACTTTCCAGGACCGAGTTTACCCAGTTAATGAGATCTTTTGATCTCATCCAAAGGGAGATTTGCAGACTTTACTCTCCCACAGGCAGCTAGGGTCCGTGCTGACCCAGTGGCAGCCTGAGCCCAAGAGGGCCACACGGGGGGCAGGGGGCACTGCCGCTGTCCCTGAGGCAGACCCGTGACTACATGATTGTTTAACGAGGTTATGAAAACACTTACAGTAAAATCTGTCAGTTATGAAAAAGTGCAAGTAGTACAACAGGGGTGAGATGAAAATCAGAAAGCATTTCATGAGAGGTTGATAGAAGCTTTTAAAAAATAGCAGGGGCTTTTCTGGTGGCTCACTGGGAAAGAATCCACGTGCCAATGCAGGGCACATGGGCTCGATCCCTGATCCAGGGAGATCCCATGTGTCATGGAGCAATTAAGCCTGGGAGCTGAAACTACCGAAGCCCAGGCCCTAGAGCCTGTGCTCTGAAACAAGAGAAGCCACTGCAGTGAGAATCCCATACTGAGAAAAGCCCACACAGCAACAAAGACAGAGCATAGACAATATATATATATATATGGGTGTGGATGGCTTCTCCCTAGAGGGACAGGCCCTTTCGGCTATGTATTTCATAGCTCATCCTGCCACAGACATCAGGAGCGAGATTCAAAAAGCAACTGCTGGTCCTCAGACCCCTATGAGCGATTTGCTCCAAGTGGCTTATTCAGTTTTCATAATAGGGACATGGTTGAAAAGGCTGAACGCTCCCAGAGAAATACACAAAGGGCTGAAATGATGGTTGTAGCTTTGTCCACTCAGAGACCACCGGAGGGGAGGTCAGGTCAGCCTTTGCAGGCCAAGCTGGTCATGGTGGACCACAAGGCCCACAGGTACCCAGACCAACCCAGGGTGCCCTGTGTGGGCAGAAGGGCACTGGAGGAGAGACGGTGGTGGAATCGCCCGTTTACAGACAGCCAGGGAGCTGGAGGAGGGAATGCCCCAGACACCTGAGATCCCTGGGGCCTCGGCCTTGGATGGTTCCCCAACACTGAGGGGCCCCGAGGTCACAAGGGCCTCTGCCTATAGCACCGTGCATGCAACTAGTGCTGAAGCTTGGGGGGAGGTCACTGAAGTGGGGGTCGAGATTGCATTCCTCGGACACCAGCGCAGTCCTTTCCATCTTAACCCAAAGGGCTGGAAACCTTAACAACCGTAAAAATAAATAATGGGAACATCAGCACCGACACAGGGCTCGCTTTCCAGGAACTCCCTTTGTGTTCCAACAGTGGCCAGTTGTTTCCACATCGATTTCTGTGCCTGTCACCTCTCTTTTAACTCAAGGGACTTACTAGTTAAATTAGGCTCCACTGTTTCCTGAGGGACAAGAAGTCTCCCTTATGACCAAATGATATTAACAAAACTAAAAAAACAGATTAACTCTATAACTGAGATAAACGACTTAATAGACGCTGAAGTACAGAACACTGAGGTTCTGGGTCTAGCTACAAACAGACTGAGGCCTTACGTGATGCTCTTCCAGATTTGGAACCTGATTTGAGCTACGTAGTCCAGCTGGTAAAGAATCCACGTGCAATGCTGTTACTGAAATGTACGTGTTGGGGGTCTGGTTGTTTGCAGCTCAAGAGTGAATATGCAGGCCAGGTTAGTGGAAAGGAAAGTTTGCTTTATTTCAGATGCCGGTAACTGGGGATGGGAGGAGGGTGGTGGACATTTGTCCAAAGGCCAACTTCCCCCCCCCCCCGACAAGCAAGGGGTGAGGGCATTTATAGGCAGGGTCGGGGTGAGGGGCAATACACAGAAACATCACAGTCATCTCTAACAGTTGTCTTCAAATTGGTCATCACTGGTCTGACTAGCATCATTCTGGTTGTTTTAGGCACAGTTAATCTTTTAGTTCTGGGGTGCATTTGTTCCCATTTCTTTGCGATCAATTCTTGGAATTGTGGCAACTCAAGTCCTGGGTACAGTCTGCTCCTCATGTAGTTACCTTCTCCACCTGGGGTATCTGTAGGACAGCTCCCAGGATATGGCTCAGAACATTACCTACCGCCCTTGAGAAAGAACTAAAGGTCCTTGACTATGCTTAATGACTACATTATTATTATTTAGTCTCCTTAGACTGTTTTCCTTTGTTTCAGCATTTCTCACTTCTCTGATTAAACTTATTCTTTGATTAAAGTTTTCCACAGGCAAAAGGCAGGCAGAAGACATGGTGGGGGGCAAGGATCATAGAGTCCTGCTCCATTTCAATCCCCCCTTTTTGATACTCCGTAGTCTTGAGTGGGGACCGGGACAGAACAGGAAAGGCAATAAACTTTCATAGTATCTGGACAAACATTTGAAAATTACTAGATATATTACAATAGTATAATAATAAAAACCCACCTTTGTACAATTTTTTTTTCTTACTGATTAAAGCAGATGTACAATGTATGTTTATCAGATCTGGTCCCTTAAATCTATTTCTCACTTCCACTGTATAGTCATAAGGAATTTGATTTAGGTCATACCTGAAAGGTCTAGTGGTTTTCCCTACTTTCTTCAGTTTAAATCTGAATTTGGCAATAAGGAGTTCATGATATGAGCCACAGTCAGCTCCTGGTCTTGTTTTTGCTGACTGTATAGAGCTTCTCCATCTTTGGCTGCAAAGAATATAATCAAATCTGATTTCGGTGTTGACCATCTGGTGATGTCCATGTGTAGAGTCTTCTCTTGTGTTGTTGGAAGAGGGTGTTTGCTATGACCAATGCGTTCTCTTGGCAAAACTCTATTAGCCTTTGCCCTGCTTCATTCTGTACTCCAAAGCCAAATTTGCCTGTTACTCCAGGTGTTTCTTGACTTCCTACTTTTGCATTCCAGTCCCCTATAATGAAAAGGACATCTTTTTTTGGGTATTAGTTCTAAAAGGTCTTGTAGGTCTTCATAGAACTGTTCAACTTCAGCTTCTTCAGCATTACTGGTTGGGGCATAGGCTTGGATTACCATGATATTGAATGGTTTGCCTTGGAAACGAACAGAGATCATTCTGTCGTTTTTGAGATTGCATCCAAGTACTGCATTTCGGACTCTTTTGTTGACCATGATGGCTACTCCATTTCTTCTAAGGTATTCTTGCCCACAGTAGATATAATGGTCATCTGAGTTAAATTCACCCATTCCCAGTCCATTTTAGTTCGCTGATTCCTAGAATTTCGACATTCACTCTTGCCATCTCCTGTTTGACTACTTCCAATTTGCCTTGATTCATGGACACAACATTCCAGGTTCCTATGCAATATTGCTCTTTACAGCATCGGACCTTGCTTCTATTACCAGTCACATCCACAACTGGGTATTGTTTTTGCTTTGGCCCCATCCCTTCATTCTTTCTGGAGTTATTTCCCCATTGATCTCCAGTAGCATATTGGGCACCTACCGACCCGGGGAGTTCCTCTTTCAGTATCCTATCATTTTGCCTTTTCATACTGTTCATGGGGTTCTCATGGCAAGAATACTGAAGTGGTTTTCCATTCCCTTCTCCAGTGGACCACATTCTGTCAGACCTCTCCACCATGACCTGTCTGTCTTGGGTGGCCCCACACAGCATGGCTTAGTTTCACTGAGTTAAACAAGGCTGTGGTCCTGTGATCAGATTGGCGGGTTTTCTGTGATTATGGTTTTAGTGTGTCTGCCCTCTGATGCCCTCTGGAAAAGGTGAGTTTTCATTCCAATTCCAAAGAAAGGCAATCCCAAAGAATGCTCAAACTACCACACAACTGCACTCATCTCACATGCTAGTAAAGTAATGCTCAAAATTCTCCAAGCCAGGCTTCAGCAATATGTGAACTGTGAATTTCCAGATGTTCAAGCTGGTTTTAGAAAAGGCAGAGGAACCAGAGATCAAATTGCCAACATCCGCTGGATCATCGAAAAAGCAAGAGAGTTCCAGAAAAACATCTATTTCTGCTTTATTGACTATGCCAAAGCCTTTGACTGTGTGGATCACAGTAAACTGTGGAAAATTCTGAAAAAGATGGGCATACAAGACTACCTGACCTGCCTCTTGAGAAACCTGTATGCAGGTTACAAGGCAACAGTTAGAACTGGACATGGAACAACAGACTGGTTCCAAATAGGAAAAGGAGTACATCAAGGCTGTATATTGTCACCTTGCTTATTTAACTTATATGCAGAGTACATCATGAGAAACGCTGGGCTAGATGAATCAAGATTGCCGGGAGAAATATCAATAATCTCAGATATGCAGATGACACCACCCTTATGGCAGAAAGTGAAGAGGAACTAAAAAGCCTCTTGATGAAAGTGAAAGAGGAGAGTGAAAAAATTGGCTTAAAGCTCAACATTCAGAAACTATATCATGACATCTGGTCCCATCACTTCGTGGGAAATTGATGGGGAACAGTGGAAACAATGTCAGACTTTATTTTTTTGGGCTCCAAAATCACTGCAGATGGTGATTGCAGCCATGAAACTAAAAGACGCTTACTCCTTGGAAGGAAAGTTATGACCATATTAAGAAGAAGAGACATTACTTTGCCAACAAAAGTCCGTCTAGTCAAGGCTGTGGTTTTTCCAGTGGTCATGTATGGATGTGAGAGTTGGACTGTGAAGAAAGCTGAGCACAAAGAATTGATGCTTTTGAACTATGGTGTTGGAGAAGACTCTTGAGAGTCCCTTGGACTGCAAGGAGATCCAACCAGTCCATCCTAAAGGAGATCAGTCCTGGGTGTTCATTGGAAGGACTGATGCTGAAGCTGAAACTCCAATACTTTGGCCACCTCATGCAAAGAGTTGAAAAGACCCTGATGCTGGGAGGGATTGGGGGCAGGAGGAGAAGGGGACAACAGAGGATGAGATGGTTGGATGGCATCACTGACTCGATGGGCATGAGTTTGAGTAAACTCCAGGAGTTTGTGATGGACAGGGAGGCCTGTCGTGCTTCGATTCTTGGGGTCACAAAGAGTCGTACATGACTGAGCAACTGAACTGAATTGAACAATGTATGTTTAAGAAGCCACAAACAGGCTGTTTTGTTTAGTCTAAAGTTTAAATTAAATCTTGTATAGGCTAGAATGACTTCTCCATACCTCACAATGTCAATATTTCTTCCCTCATTTTCACCTTTTAAGTTGTTAACTCTTTCCATAGACAGTAATGATAATCGATGTATTTTTCTAACGCCGCCACAGTAGTTTATTTGCGTGCTCTGGGTCCATCCACATCCCTCAGTGCTAGACCTCCTTTTTATGTATATATTTGCCTAGTTGTCCACCTTGGGGGAAAACTAATTAGACATCACGAACAGACTCGGAGCTTAATAGGGAAATGCTTTATATGCTATACATTTTATCATTCATAACTGATTGTCACACAAACACTGTACATGTGCTTTAAGCAGTACACTTAAAGCCAGCAGTGCTACACATCATGAGAAGTTACACTCTGTGACAACTTTCCTGGACAATTTTTCCATCATGAACGCGGGGGTCAAAAGTATGATTAGAAACAAAAAATTACTTTCCATTAGAAGTCTCTGTTACCAAAATCAGATCAATATTCCAGGAGAACTTTGTTTTCTTAACAGAGAGAAAAACCAACTTTAGTCTTGCATCAGTTTACTGTTAGTAACAAAATTCATTTACCTAATTAAAGTCAGTCTAATCTTAATCCTGACAACACACACATTTTTTTCCCAAAATTCCTTTTCACAAACCTTTTGTCACATTCTAGATCCAAACAAATTTGTCCTTTATATCTTTGTCCAGAAACAAACTGTAGGACAAAATTATCATTTTTCCTCAACAAAAATATCTTCATTCTTTATAACTTCTCTTTGTTGACAACATATATCCTACTTGCTTTACATACTGAAATGCTTTGCTTATCATTTTTACATATCACAATTTTTAACCCTTGAAAGTTTTAACAAAACCAAGAAACAAGTGATTGAAATGTTACACCAGCATTTTCTGACTGGCAAACTTAAGATAACCTCAAAAAACACGGACTTTTTTAATAGTATAATTTTTCTTCAGTGGTACAACATGTATGCTTAATAAACCCAAACATCTTTAGACTCCCTCTTGGTTTTACAAGAATACAAAAGTAGGTAATCAGTTTATGGATTATAACCAAATTATACATTCAATGTTAAAGCCTTTTTTCCTTTACAGTTAACCCAAGGCTGAAGATCGAGGCAAAGCCGACTGTGTTTGTGTTTCAAGGACATGATAAATGTCAAACTCAAACTTTTTCTGAGGCATGTTTTTGTTTCCTCAGGGTCTGAAAAAAGTGTTTTATCAAGTTAGCTTTCTCTAATTGCATATGCAAAATGAAATTTTTTTTTTAAAATTTCCAGACTCTCATCTTAATCAACCTTTTCTGGAGTCTGAAGAATACTGTAGTTGTACACTGTCCAAAAAAAACACATCTTTTTTAGTCATAAATTAACAGCTAAAACTTTTCTTAATGAATTGAAGCTGAATTTCCAATTTTATATAAGGCAACAAGAATACCAATCACACAGTCGCTCAGTCATGTCCGACTGTTTGGGACCCTTTATTTCCAAAGTTTTTTATTTCCTAATTTTTGCCCATTTATTATTCCTATTTTCACTTCATGTAAATTCAGTTCAGTTCAGTCGCTCAGTCATGTCCAACTCTCTTTGTGACCCCATGAATTGCAGCACGTCAGGCCTCCCTGTCCATCACCAACTCCCGGAGTTTACTCAAACTCATGTCCATCGAGTCAGTGACACCATGCAGCCATCTCATCCTCTGTTGTTCCCTTCTCGTCCTGCCCCCAATCCCTCCCAGCATCAGGGTCTTCTCCAATGAGTCAACTCTTCGCATGAGGTGGCCAAAGTATTGGAGTTTCAGCTTCAGCATCAGTCCCTCCAATGAACACCCAGGACTGATCTCCTTTAGGATGGATTGGTTGGATCTCCTTGTAGTCCAAAGGACTCTCAAGAGTCTTCTCCAACACCACAGTTCAAAAGCATCAATTCTTAGGCGCTCAGCTTTCTTTGTAGCCAACTCTCACATCCATACTCACATCCATACATGAGTCCGACCTCTGAGGACCAAAACTGAAATTACTCTGTGTGGAGGAGCAGGTGAGGGTAATTTGACGGTCCGAAAACCTCGCAAATGGAGGAGGGGACACCCAGGCGCAGTTTAGGGGAGAAAAAGGTACCTCACGCTCCCCACAGTGACCTCAGCTCAGCAGTCACGGTTTATGAACTTGCTGGAAACTCATGGACCTGGGTAAAGGCGGGAGAGGAGCGGGGTGGTGGAGGGGTGGGGGGTCGGGGGGGCGGGCGGGCAGGGCCTGAGCAGGCGCCACTGAGAAGGGTGGGGCGTAGGGCACTCGCCAACTTCCTGCCGAGAGGGGCGGGGCCGAGCGGGTGCAAGTTCTTCCGTTTGGTTCCCAACATAGCTTGTCTGGGTTTAGAAGTACTTGAGGGTCTTCCGTGTCTTGTGTTGCACCACTGATTCCTCCCTGGTTTAGGTAACTGTCACAGAACAGTTTTAAAGTAAAAACTTAAAATTTTGTGGGATCATTACGCTGTAAAGTAAGGTTTATTCTTAACAGGAGTCCTGCTGATGAGGCTGAAGGGATTCCGAGGTCTGGGAACTGAAACCTAGGGTGATGGCGGGGCTGGGGGTTAACATAGGGTGGTGGCTGGACCCAGAAACCCAGATATTCCTGCAATTAGAATTAATTTAAGCAGTTTAAGTAAACAACTGGATTTGTGTAGGGACGACAAGCTAGAATGTGAAACAGAACTCTTACAACCGGCTACTTCTACTTCCTACTAACACCTGTAAGGAGAAAAGTATCTTGACATCCCAGTTCTTCAAGGATCAAGCTCGTTAGACACTACAGTGCCCCGGCGACAGCGCACCCTAAAGCGAATTCAGGATGGAGAGAAACAGGCACCAGTCTGTGCTTTGGAGATACTACCTTGGTACATCAGTAAGCGCCTCATGGACCCATCCACCTCCTCAGCAAGTCCAGATAAGTTTGAAAGTCCCACTCTGTGTTTGAACTAAGTCCGTTAATACACTGCCAAGTAAAATTCAGGGTCATCAACCAGTAACTGGGAGATCTGAAAACTAGGAGAAAAAGTGAAAGCGTCAGTCATGTCCGACTCTTTGTGACCCCACCAGGCTCCTCCGAGGGCTACAGCCCATGGGGGTCACAAAGAGTCCGACACGACTGAGTGACCTTCACTTTTTCTCCTAGTGCCTAGTGGGCTACAGTAGGCTCACTGCCATAGCTACGAGAAGCGTGCACACAGCAACTACAGAGTAGCCCCCATTTGCTGCCACTAGAGAGAGTCCATGCAAGGCAAAAGATCCAGCACAGCAGAAAAACAAACACCGAGTGATCTGGACTGACCAAGAAACATCAGGACTCCAACCTCCAAGCAAACCTGAGCCAGCTTTATGGAGGTATGGAATTTATACTGGGGGTACTTAACTGGATACTAAGGAAATTCTGCTTTAAAAATGGCCAACACGGGAGCTCTTTTTGACATTCCAAAACTGGCTAGAGAAAGCCAGTTTTGTAAAACATCTTTTCAGAATTCTGACCCTAAAGGATTAAGTCCTTCTAAGAGGAACGTGCATTTCTCTCCTTGTACCTTTGTGATATCAATGTTCTACCCGATCTTTTTAGGCATTTTGTTCTGTTTTGAGAACTTGGTCTGGAAGGTACACACAGTTATATTTGGCAGCCAGTCAAACAGACTGGGCTAGCTCTCAGGGGAATTTGTCATTAGGGGTCCCAGCCGTTAATAGTCCCTGCCATTATTTTAACCTTCCTTTTGTCTACTTGTACAAGGGCTTTCACTTAGAGTATTTTGAAGGCTGCATTCTTTGCACCCTCTTGTGGTGACGTGTCTTGTGTCTTACCACCTTGAGGGGCTGTTGA
The DNA here is from genome assembly GCF_023699985.2 of Odocoileus virginianus. NCBI lineage: Eukaryota > Metazoa > Chordata > Mammalia > Artiodactyla > Cervidae > Odocoileus > Odocoileus virginianus. The sequence goes on from NW_027224286.1 coordinate 487,705, forward strand.
GCTATTACTACTCAATAGCCAGATGGTGGATCCTTTAAATAAGAGAAACTTCTAAACTGCGACATTTTTAGAGCTCATTAGCAACAGCTTTCGGCTTCCCAGGAGGCACTGGTAGTAAAGAATCTGCCTGCCAGTGCAGGAGACAAAAGGGCAGAGGAGCCTGGGAGGCTACAGTCCTTAGGGTCGCAAAGAGTCAGACAGGACTGAAGTGACCTAGCGCACTCATACAAAACACACAGAGAAACAGCTTTCTTGTAGTTTTACTTGTATCTCTGAAAAGATCAAATTAAAAGGTGAATACAAAGACATATAATGATTAACTGTAAGAACCCCCATAATTTAAAACAACCAACGAAACAAACGAACAAAAAATTCAGTCTGGGAGAATTTATTTATGGTTTCAGCTTCCTCTCAATGGATCTCACAGGTGCTTATACAACATTCAATGAGAGACTTCGCTGTAGGTCCAGTGGTTAGGAATCTACTTCCCAGGGAACACGGTTAGCTCCCTGGTCCAGGAAGACATCATATATTGCAGGGCAGCTAAGTCCAAGCATCACAACTACTGAGCCCACATGACCTAGATCCATGCCTCTGCAACAAGAAAAGTCACCACAATGAGGCCCAAGCACCACTAGAGTAACCCTGAGCCCAACAAATAAGACCCAGCACAACCAAAAATAAAGAAATGAATCATCCCCACATTAAACAGAACATAAGTTAAAAAAAGAATTTACAGGCTGGTAGAAAATTACACTGATACAGTACCAGTAATTGCTTGGAGCAATAGCTAGGCCACATTTGGGTCAATTAATCCAGTTGGAGATTGACAAAGGGTCTTTCTTAAGTGATTTTTTTTTTTTTTTGACATGCCATGCAGCTTGCAGAATGTTAGTTCCCTGACCAGAGCTTGAACTCAGGCCCTCTGGGCAGTGAAAGGACAGAAATCAAACCATTGGTTCACCAGGGAGTTCCCTGGGTGATTTATTTATAACACAGAAAAATTTGGTCATTCAAAAAAAAAAATTTGGTCATTCAGATGAGTAATGCATTACTTGCACTCACACTGTATTTGGCAAAACTGGTCTCATGGCCTTGCCTTGCTGTTCAGTGGCTGAGAAATTAATACACATGGCTGTTTGTGAAGTTATCATAAGAGTGAAGGAACTCATTACATTGGAGTGATCTTTACTGAAAATTTATATGTGGAAATAAAAAAAAATTGAAGATTGTAAGAAAAAACTGTTTCATGTCTTTCAAAACAAATGTAAAAAGTTTACATAATGAAAATTTAAAATAATTTCCCAACTACAAGCCTTTCTCTCTCACTTTCAGGTAGGGTGGTACAAATGACATTTCAAAAATGGGTATTTTTCATTTCCCAGCCTTGATGCTAGAATTAGAATATATAACATTAAAATTTAAAGACTCACCTTTGTTATTTGGGGTTTCCCAGCTGGCTCAGCAGTAAAGAGTCTGCCTGTCAATGCAGGAGATGCAGGTTTGATCCCTGGGTCAAGAAGATCCTCTGGAGGAGGAAATGGCAACCCACTCCAGCATTCTTGCCTGGAAAATTCCACAGAGACTGGCGGGCAACAGTCTATGGGTCGCAGAGTTGGACACTTCATGACTAAACAACTATATGCTTATTTTCTCTTCATGTCAATCAAGGAATACAGAAAGGACATGAAGACACCTATTCATACAGGGCACACTCACTGATGCATGGCAAGGTTCAGGCCATGTTAAAAAGAAGAGACAGGCCCAAGGTGGAGCCGCTGCCTCCAGGAGGGCAAACCAACACTTCATTGCAGTGTCTGCCTGCTTAAAAACGTGACCAGGAGTCACTGACTGGAATTTCCAGGACACTAGTGCAATAATCTGCAGGGCAAGATGCTGGCTACACCCTCCACCTGCCCACACCCCTGCACAGGAGACCAGACCGGAAGCAATGTGTTTGTGAATAATTTTCTTGTCCTATCCAGTTTCTACCTACAGAAACCTTCCATGTTGTACAGTTCCTTTGAGCACCCCTGAATGAACTAGATAGGATGCTGCCTGATTCATGAATCATTCAACTTCAATTAGATCTTTAAAATCTCTAAGTTCAAGTTTTTGCACCTTTTTGGGGGGGGGCAGGGGGGACCCTGCCTGGCGTCTTGCGGAATCTTACTTCCCTGACCACGAATCAAACCTGTGCCCTCTGCAGTGAAGGGGGGAGTTTGAACCACTGGACTGCTGGGGAAGTCCACAATTTTTCTATTTAAATATATTTTGAGTCTGAAAATGCACTGCTATGGTATTTTAATTACAGCTGTCTGAATGTTCTGAAGCAGTGTGGAAAGAGTAATGCAAGTGCAAATTATGAATATGTAATTCCCAAATTGCATGTTCTTTGGTTCCATTGTGGAAAGCAATTCTCATAGTTTGTTTCAGCCCCAAGAGCCTAACATTGCATTGTTACCATCTGTTACAAAATACTGAGGTTGGATGAAACCCTGTTGTGGGAAGAACATGATTCATTCAGGGTTGTGGAGATTACATTTTATGAATCAAAAGAGGAGATCCATGATACATTCTGAATAAAACAGTAGCAAATGGTAATGGCAGCAGTTAAATGTCAATCATACACATATACATACTATTTGATTTCTTTTGATTAAATTCCAGTCAGATAACTACTCTCTCGATGGTATAGCACCCAGATGGTATAGCACCCAGTCCTACAACACACTGTGGTCTGTGTATGGAAGGGCACCCTGAACATAACAAGCATAAATTATGGCACAGTTTTACATTATTCTCTGCCCTTACCTGATGCCAATTCACACACCAGTGAATTGAATAATTCAGTGTCCCTGTTTTCTCAGGAAAGATGGATAGGAATGAACCACACTTAATCGGGTTAGCCTCTTCATCTTACTAATTCCTCTGCAGAGACCATCATGAAAGGCCTGTAAGAAAGCTATAGAAAGTTTTCAAACTACTGTGGAAAAGTCATAGTAATATGGCCTTCTCAAGAAAACTCCACGAATTAAATACTTTATACACTGAAGATACTGGGCTATCCTCCTACAGGTCCTTCAGTTTCAACACATTTAATATACCCCTCATGCCGTAAGTTTTAACATATTTAATACAATTATTCTGCAATAGTATTGGAGGTTAATGTTGGAGAACTAAAGATTTATTTATTCCTAATATGAATTGTCTGATGTGTGGTCTGCTATAAGAACTGGTCTATAAACTTAGCAAATTCATTACATCTATAAGGATTCTCCCCAATATGAATTTCTTGGTGAATCTTGAAGACATACTGGTTTTCTTAGAAGTGTTTTCACATTCAGTATATATGTTCAGTTTCTGATCTGCATAAATCACCTCCTTATGCCCAAGCTGTGAATATCTGATGAAAAAAACTATACAAAATTCATTACCTGTACAAGCTTGCTCTCCAATATAAATCCTTTCATGTTTCACAGATTTGAACTTTGGGTTAAAGTTTTAGCGTGGACATATATCTGTGTAGTTTCTCTGAAAGACATGCAATTTGAGGTCTAGTGCACTTGGAGCCTGGAGAAAGCCCTTGCACACACATTTCCATGACTCCTCTTCAATATGGACTCCTGTTGTCAAATGCATCCAACTCAAGGTGAAACTTTTTCCACCCCCACTGCATTTGTAAAGTACTGTTCCAGTATGTTCCTTACCTTACGTTTGTAAGGTGTCTCTGCATTATGAATTCTCTCATGATGTGAATGGAGACCTGTTACTGAAGACCCGGCCACACATTACATTTATATGGTTCCCTCCATAAGAGTTACCTTATGGTCACTTAAGATTGACTGCACTCTTAAATGTATGGCTTCTCTCCAAAATGAATTTTCTCTTGCTTTGTAAGAAATGAATGCCTTCCAAAACACCTGCCACATTCATGCTGTGGGTAAGATCTCAATTCAGAAATTAATTACCTGATGGTTACTTAAGTCTGGACATAGAATCAAAGCTTTGCCACATACAACACATTTGTGTGGTTTTCCTCCAGTGCGACTTTTCTGAGGGTCAAACAGATGATATGCTTTACTGCATTCATTACATTTGTAAGTTTTCACTGTAGTATGATTCTCAGAAGATCTGAAAAGTGATTCCTGTGACTGAAGGCTTTGCACATTAATTACATGTCTATGGTTTCTCTCCTTTATGAACTGCCTAATGGTCAGTTAAGGCTGAACATGCACTAAAGATTTTGCCACTGATTACATTTGTGAGATTTTTCTCCAGTTATGAATTCTCCAATGAATTCCAAGGTGTGCAATTTGAGTAAGGCACCGACCACACATATCATATTTACATGATTTCTCTTTTGTATGAACTCTCTGATTGACTATGAGGACTAAACTCTGACTAGCCACACTCAGGGTATTTGTAAGGTTACTCTCCATTATGAATTATTTGATGAACTGAAAAGTCAGTCCTGTACCTGAAGGCTGTGCCACACAAATTACATTTATATGGTTTCTCTCCTGTATGTATTGCTTGATGGTAAATAAAGGTTGAACGTGCACTATAAGCTTTGCCACACTCATCACATTTGTATGGTTTCTCTCCAGTATGAGTTCTGTGATGAACTGCAAAGGAAGCCCTGTACCTAAAGGCTTTGCCACATAAATTACATTTATATGGATTCTCTCCTTTGTGAACTGCTTGATGTTTAGTCAAGTCTGGCTGTGCACTAAAAATTTTGCCACACTCATCACATTTATACGGTTTCTCTAAAGTATGAATTCTCTGATGAGTTATAAGGCCTGAACTCTGACTGAAGGCTTTGCCACACTCATTACATTTGTAAGGTTTCTCTCCAGTATGAATTCTCCGATGATTCCTAAGGTATGAATTTCGACTAAAGCACTGGCCACATACATCACACTGATATGGTTTCTCTCCAGTATGAATTCTCCAATGGAGTGTAAAATAAGACCTGTAACTGAAGGCTTTGCCACATAAATTACATTTATATGGTTTCTCTCCTGTATGAAGTGCTTGATGTTTACTTAAGTCTGAATGGGCACTAAAAGCTTTTCCACACTCATCACATTTATATGGTTTCTCTCCAGTATGAATTCTTCGATGAATCCCAAGGTGTGCATTTCGAGTAAAGCACCGGCCACATATATCACATTTATACGGTTTCTCTCCAGTATGAATTCTCCTATGAACTGTAAGTCTTGCGTTTTGACTAAAGGCTTTTCCACATATGTCACATTTATATGGTTTCTCTCCTGTATGAACTGCTTGATGTCTAGTTAAGTCTGAATGTGCACTAAAAGCTTTGCCACACTCATTACACATGTAAGGTTTGTGTCCAGTATGAATTCCCCAGTGAACTGTAAAATAAGACATGTGACTGAAGGCTTTGCCACATAAACTACATTTATATGGTTTCTCTCCTGTATGAACTGCCTGATGGTCAGTAAAGATTGAATGTGCACTAAAAGCTTTGCTATATTCATAATATTTATATGGTTTCTCTTCAGTATGAATTCTCTGATGAACTATAAGTCTTGCATTTTGACTCAAGGCCTTTCCACATACATCACATTTATATGGTTTCTCTCCTCTATGGATCCTTTGATGTCCAGTGAGTTCCAAGTCCTGAACAAAGGTCATGGCACACTCAGTACATTTGTACGGTTTTCCCCTCTGTGCTTCCTGATCTTGTGCCAGTACTGAAGGGTGCATAACAGCACTCTCACATATATTAGAAATGCTGGTGCAGAAACTAGGAGTTCTCTGAAGTCGTAATTCTGAGGTGGTACTGTTGATACTCCTCACAGCTTGAATACATTCAAATGTTTTCCCTTCAGGTTGAAGTATCTGCAGTTCATCTTGAAAGTTTGATCCATGCCTATTTTCAACAGGCTTATCTCCCACTGCAATTCTACTGGGCCGATCACTTTCATTAGTGAGATTTTTGTTCTGGGTTATAGTTATAGACATTCCTTTGTAATTTCTTTCATCATCTCTCCCCTGACATTCAAATTCATGCAAATTCTCCTGGACCTCTCTGAGGAAAAAATCTGTGATTTCATGGCTTTCAGGTCTTCCCAACATCACTGTGTGAAATACTTCTCCTTTATCACTGCTTGCTTTTGTCGGTAATTTCTGGCTTTTATGTGTATAAGACATACCTACAAGATATAAAGAACCATAGGTATCCTATTAATTATAATTCATAAATAAATTCTTTCATGTTGAACACATGATCTTACACCAAAAGTAATACCCATCCTAAATGGAATTATGAATCTTCCCAGTGATGATTTTCAAAATAAAAGAAACACTAAATGAACAGTGTTTAATAAAGAAAGAGTAATCGGGCTTCCCTGGTAGCTCAGTGGTAAAGAATCTGCCTGCCAATGCAGGAAACATGGGTTCAATCCCTGATCTGGGAAGATCCCACATGCTGTGGAGCAACTAAGCCCATGAGCCACAACTATTAAGCCTATGCTTGGGAGCCTGGGAGCCACAACTATTGAGCCCATATGCTACAACTACACAAGCCATCACAACCTAGAGCCTGTGTTCCAAAATAAGAGAAGACAAGGCAATGAGAGGCTCACACACCACAACTATAGAGTACCACCTGCTCTACACAAATAGAGAAAAGCTCATGCAGCAACAAAGACCCAGCACAGCCAAATAAATAAATAAAATTTAGAAAAATAAAAAAAGAAGAGTGATCACCTGTAATTCAAATTAATTTTACAGTAGGCTAGTTTCAAACACACAATGACAAAAACATTCATATAGTTCAAATCTATGTCAGCTCTCAAAGAAAAGGGTATTATCACACCATGACCCCAAAGCACACTCTACTTGGCTCTAATAGGTAGTAAACATACTACTGTCTCATAATTGAGGAGAAAAAAAATACATTATACACAATATACACATACTTCTACATAATTACATGCTAAAGAACAGACAGGGCTTCGCAGGTGGCTCAGTGGTAAAGAATCCGCCTGCCACTTCAGGAGATGCAAAAGACTATAGAGTTCAATCCCTGGATCTGGATGATCCTCTGGAGACAGAAATGACAACCCACTCCAGTGTTCTTGCCTGGGAAATTCCATGGACAGAGAAGCCTGGCAGGCTACAGTCCATGGGGTCACAAAGAGTCAGACACCTCTGAAAGACTTGAGTATGCATGCAAAGAATAGACAATATATTATAATGATAAATAATCCAAAAGAAACTAAATAATGAATAATGTAAAAACTAAAGAGCAATTTCTTAAAGAGATGGGAATACCCAACTTACCTGTCTCCTGAGAAACCTGTATGCAGGACAAGAAGCAACAGTTAGAACTGGACATGGAACAACTGACTGGTTCAAAATTGGGAAAGAAGTATGTCAAGGCTGTATATTGTCACCCTGCTTATTTAACTTATATGCAGAGTACATCATGCAAAATGCCAGGCTGGATGAAGCACAAACTGGAATCAAGATTGCCAGAAGAAGTATCAACAATCTCAGATATGCACATGAATCCACTTCAATGGCAGAGAGCAAAGAGGAATTAAACAGCCTCTTGATGGAGTGAAAGAGGACAGTAAAAAGAAGCTGGCTTAAAACTCAACATTCATAACACTAAGACCATGGCATCTGGTCCTATCACTTGATGGCAAATAGATGGGGAAAAATGTGGAAACAGTGCCAGATTTTATTTTCTTGGGCTCCAAAATCACCATGGATGGTGACCGCAGCCATGAAATTAAAAGATGCTTACTCCTTGGAAGAAAAGCTATGACATACCCAGAGAGCATATTAAAAAGCCGAGACATCACTTTTGCCAACAAATGTCCACAGAGTCAAAGCTATGGTTTTTCCAGTCATCATGTATGGATGTGAGAGTTGAACCATAAAAAAGGCTGAGTGCCAAAGAATTGATGCTTTGGAACTGTGGTGATGGAGAAGACTCTTGAGAGTCCCTTGGACTGCAAGGAGATCAAACCAGTTAATCCTAAAGGAAGTCACCCTGAATATTCATTGGAAGGGCTGATGCTGAAGCTGAAGCTCCAAAATCAGACTCCTTGATGCAAAGAGCTGACTCACTGGAAAAGACCCTGATGCTGGGGAAGGTCAAGGGCAGAAGGAAAAAGGGGCAACAGAGGATGAGATGGTTGGATGGCATCACTGACTCAATGGACGTGAGTTTGAGCAAACTCAGGGAAATAGTGAAGGACAGGGAAGCCTGGCATGCTGTAGTTGATGGGGTTGCAAAGTATCAAACATGACTTAGTGACGGAACAAAAAAAAGAACAAAAGGGCAGTTTACAACTGCACAAGAAACACAGCATTAGGAAATAAAGGATTCATTTAAAACAATTTTCTTTTTTTTGGTCATACGACATCCCTTGTGGGATTTTAATTCCATGACCAGGGAGTGAACCTAGGCCCAAGAAGTTAAAAGTGCTGAATTCTAGCCACTGGACCACAAGGGAATTCCTTCGTATGATTTAAAACCAAAACAAAACACACTTTTATAAATATCTGTTATAAATCTATCAGTATATTGACATATAGGCCATTTTATGACATTAACAAGTAATTCATACCAGTTACACTGGATAATACACACAGAAAGACCATCATCTGTAAATTTTAAAAATTAGTAAATTAAATATTCTCTACTTACACAATAGCCATTCAATACAGCAATTCCCTATCTATACAGTAACCTTATCTAGTTCACTGGCCCCAACATACATGTACAGGAACACGCTTTGGGGTTCTCTGTTGGCTCGGGGGTAAAGAATCACCTGCCAATGCAGGGCACATAGGTTCAAGTGCTAGTCTGGGGAGATTACACATGCCTCAGAGCAGCTAAACCTATGCTCTAGAGCCTGGCACCTGTAACTACTGAAGCCTGGGCGCCTAGAGCCCATGCACTGCAACAAGAGAAGGTAGTGCAGTGAGAAGCCTGTGCACTGTAACCAGAGAGTACGCCCTGCTTGCCAGAAGTAGAGAGAAGCCCAAATCACAACAAAGACCCAGCGCAGCCAAAAATGAATAAGAAATAAATTATTTTTAAAATGTATTCTTATCACAAGAAAGGAATATGCTTTGAAAACTTATTACCCAGAGTCAGAGACAACACTGTCAGGAATAAAATGCAAATTAAGAACATACATGATATAATGTAGTAGACAAAGGGACATGTCACAATAAGCATAACAAAAGGTTAATACATTTTTTAACCCGAAAGTAATCTTTGAGGGAAATTCCCTGCTCTAATGGCTAGGCTATGGTGCTCTAAAGGCTAGGACTCCATGCTTCCACTGTAGGGGGCGCAAATTCCATCCATGAATGGGGAACTAAGATTCCAGCTGCCTGTCGCATGCTGCAGCCAAAAAAAAAAAAAAAAAAAAAAAAAACACCAAAATTCCTGATCTTTCCTGTAAAAGAGGCAATATTCTATGCAACCTAACAGCACTAATATTCCATTTATTCAAATAAAGGCAGTAGACTCATAGGAGTTATGTTTTCTCCAGAGTCTAAAGAATATCATGGCCATCCTGTATCAAAAAAGCCACTTTCCTTTCTATAGTCATGGTTTCATGGCTAAAATACAGACCAAATTCTGCTCAAATTGACTGTGATAACAGGGACAGATGGGCTGATAAAAATCTTGGATTGTCGCTCAAACTGAGTGGGGGTAGGAGTCGGGGAAGCTGGGCTCCCCCTCCCCCCAGAGAGACAGGGGCAGTTAGAAGGGGACCAGCTCATGGAGAGGGAGACAGAGGGGTTGAGAGGGGTGAAAGGCCACAACAGGACAGAGAATGGAGAGAGAAAGGGCAGTGGGGGACACTATTGGAGCTGTGGGCCGGCTCAATCAACAGCCGACTTAAAAAGTGAAGATTTGATCAACTAAAATATAACTTGACATTGTAACATGGACAATCATCCTCACTAAACGCATAATTCTGTTTCCACTTGTAGTTTCTCTTCAGACAATTTTAAGTTAGCCTTATGTACTTCACAGTAGGAGAGAGGAGGATCCAGCCTCTCATCCAGCAGGGCAGATTCTTATCCTTTCTCAAGGGGCAAGAGTCACAAACATTCAGTAACTTCTAAGGGTTCAGTCCACTGAATTTAAGGTCTCAACTCTCACATAACCTAGTGAATACATCCCATTTATTAGCTAATGAGTAAAGATGAACCTTCCCATCTCAGAATAAAAACTTCATCAATCTTAATCTCTTTTCTTCTTAAAGAGTGGCATTTTGTCTCACAAATCCTGCTCACAGCACCAATTAATGTTTTGCCAAAAGTTTTCACTTTCGTCTCAGGTTCAAAGGATTTGTTAACAAAATAAGCCATGTGTTCTATACAAATGAAAAAAGTGAAAGTGAAGGTGTTCACTCATGTCTGACTCTTAGCGACCACACGAACTGTAGCCCACCAGGTGCAACCGGCCATAGGATTTTCAAGGCAAGAATACTGCAGTGGGTTGCCATTTCCTTCTACAGGGGATCTTACCAGCCCAGGAATCGAATATGGGTCTCCTGCATTGCACACAGACTCTTTACCATCTGAGAAACTAGGGAATCCCTATACAAATAAATAATACATAACACAAACAGAGAATTATCTAGCTGACTCTCAATATATTACCATTAAAAGAAAAGAGAAATAGAAACAAAAGAGGATACATCATCAAATTGGCTTCCGACCAACATCCATACTCAAACAGCGCTGGGAAGTCCCAGGACACAGCACATCTGGAGTCTCAATTGGGAAAAGGTCCCAAGCAGCATGTCCACTCCATGGGTGAGACTTCAAAGATTGCAGTTCGGGGTTCCTGCTTATAATCCCAGGACACAAACTGACATCATCATCAATCTGTGAGCAAACAGCAGCTCTGGTTTCATCTTAATGCTGTTTGTTTCGTCTTATAAAACTTGGATGCTGCTAAGCCTGGGGCTTGGTTGGCCAGAGCCCCTCCATGGGCTGAACAAACTTAAGATTTGTCCCCTAACTTATTTATGGTGCCACAGGCCTTGCACTCAGAGCAGGCAGTCAGGGCATTCACAGTCAGGGTGCGTCCAGGCAGGTTAGAAGGAAGGTCAGAGGAATGCACTGCTTTGTCTTGAAGCCTAAATATTTATTTAATTTCCTTAACATCCTGGTGGCTCTATGCCTGCAAATACAGGAGGCATGGGTCGATCCTTCACAAGTTTGAAATCAGCTTTATAAATGCTCAAGCTGTGGAAAAACTCCTTGTGTATCACACAGTGGGCAGGTCACCTGAAGAAAGGACAAGTTTGAACTCCTGATGCCAATCACAAAGCCTTACATGTGAGAGTCAACAAGGCTTTGAACTCAGTCAAGAAAAACAGGGGCTCCCAAGAGACACAGAGGGAACATACGTAAGTATCCCAAAGTATATCACCACTTCGGAAGAAAGTGATCCTTACCCAGAGACAGCAGGTTCCTGAGGGTCTCCACCATCACGTCCTTGTACAAGGTCCTCTGGGCAGGGTCCAGGCATTCCCACTCCTCAGGAGTGAAATCTATGAACACATCCTTGAAGGTCAACTGTGCCTGAAATGAAAACACATTTCACCAACGGGCCCTGAGGAGGATTCTTATTTTCACAGAGAAGGAGAAGAAGTGAGACAGGTAAGGTCAATTCAGCTGAAGTAATATTCTGATAGATCCATGCAAATCTATATGGAGCAAACTGGTGGTCTCTAATTTAATTTCCTGTTTTTTCATAAGATGATGATATCCTCCAATCAACATGAATTTGTCATATGTGTGGACAAGACATGAAAAACAAACAAATTGCAATCAACAGTGGGTTGTTGATGCAGAAGTGTTACGTTCGACACCCTGAGTGACATTCACTATCTAGATGAGCTACAGCAAGACTGGTGTCTTCAGAGATGACAAAGTCCACAGTGGCTTTAAAAGAACACAGATTGTGATGAGGATGTCATCATCACACTGACAAGAGGTGTCTCAACACTTCATACACACTAAGCGTTACTCTAAAGACTTTACCCATATGAACTTGTCATCAACATAACAGCACGTTAGAGAAAGATCTGTGTCCACCTTACTGGGGAGAAAACTCTGTCACTCTAAGAAATCACTCAGATCAAACAGTTAAGAAATGAGGCAACAGCACCTGAGCTCAGGTGGTTGGGAGAGACAACTGAACCGAAGGAATCAGAGTTAAGTAACACAACATAAAAGACCATCCACAGAGAGTTCCCAGAGAATACAGGAAACAAGTTCAAGGAAGCTGAAATGCAATGGAACAGCAAAACGGTCACTATACAGAATCACCCCCTCTCCCCGCTAATCCACACAATGTCAATAATTTTACTACTATTTACATCATTCATATGATGAGGTAGGAAACACTTAAGGTCATGGAATACACTTAAGATACAAGTGCAACTGCTACAAAGCATAAAGCATATTTATGAGATGATGTTTTATAATAAAACCAGAGTTGCATATCCATGCACTCATGCATGCACATGGAAACGCACAATTGATTGAAACAAGAAGAGTTGTCTTTATTTTTTTCTTTCATTCAATCAAAATTTAGTGAGCATCAACTCTGTGTCCCAAACTGGGAATACAGCAGTGAAGGTGATGGAGCTTACAATCTAGCAGCCAGTCAGCCAATTACATTCATAATTTTAACATTACTATTGTTATATGTGCTCTGAACCAGGCCTGGTGCTAAGAGAAGACTTATCAGAAAGTCTTGACCTACATCAAGAAATCAGACGAGGTCTCCGTGAGGAAGAAACACTTAGTACTGAAATGGTGGGAAATGGAAGAGTGTTGCAAGCAGAGAGAAGAGCCTGAGTGCCAGCTCTGAGGCAGGAAGATATTTACTGAACAGAAAACCAGCCAGTGTGACTGGGACACAGGGAACAAAGAGGGTTGATGCCAGCTACAGGCTGCTTTCTACAAGGTCTATGGATTTAGGACGTTATTCCAAAAGCTACTGGAAGTCACTGAAGAATCTGTAGGAGGAAAGTTAGAGGTTTAGATTTGTTTTTTAGAGCTCACTCTGTTGTGTGTGAAGGTTGTTGTTGTTCAGTTGCTCAGTCGTGTCAGACTATTTACGACCCCATGGTAGCCTGCCAGGGTGGCCATTTCCTACTCCAAAGAGTTGCCTTTTGACACATTCTGGGATGATACTCCCATTTTCTTTTACTCGTGTATTTCAGCATCTTTGGGACATTAAAAATCAATCAGTTGTATGTTAGTAAGTTTGTCAGCATTCTATGTCTTTTTTAAAGCGTGTTTGTTTTGGTTATGCTGGGCCTTCATTGCTGTGAGTAGGCTTTCTCTAGTTGAAGCTGCAGTACCCAGCTTCTCCTTGCAGTGGCTTCTCTTGTTTGGGAGCACAGGCTCTATAGAGTGTGTGGGCTCAGGAGTTAAGGCTCCTGGGCTCTAGAGCACAGGCTCAGTAGTTGTGGTACATGGGCTTAGTTGCTCTGAGGCGTCTTCCCAGATCTAGGATCGAACCTGTGCACCTTACATTAGCAGCCACATTCTTATACACTGTAACACCAGGGAAGTCCTCAACATTATCTTATTGTAGTTCAAAAAAATAAAAAGGATACCAGTTCAAAAAAATAAAAAGTAATACAAGCAGAAAATAATATACAGAAGATTTATTCTAATGTGTATAAAATACCTGTGTTTAAAAATAATATGAAAGCTTCCCTGGTGGCTCAGTGGTAAAGAACCCACTGGCCAATGCAAGAGACATGGGTTGTTGCCTGGTCTGGTAAGATCCCACATGCTGAGGGGCAACTAAGTCCCTGAGTCTCAATTCCTGAGCCAGAGCTCTCGAGCCCAGCAGGTGAAACTACTGAAGCAGTGCACTCTAGAGCCTGTGCTGAAAAATGAGAGAAGCTAATGCAAGGAGAAGCCCCCACTACAACAAGAGTGGCCACCACTCAACAGAACAAGGGAAAAGCCATTGAAGCAACGAAGACCCAGTACAACAAATAAATACGTATTTTTTAAAAATGTGACTTTATCCTTAATTTGAGGTATGTAGTTATGTATGTGTATGAAGTACACAATCACAAATTTATTATTATACTCCATTAATGAAATATTTAATTAAGATTAGGAAAGTTGGGGAATTCCCTGACAGTCCAGTGGTTAAGGTCCCACAATTCCACTGTTTTTTTTTTTTTCTTTTTTTCCATTTATTTTTATTAGTTGGAGGCTAATTACTTTACATCATTGCAGTGGTTTTTGTCATACATTGAAATGAATTAGCCATGGATTTACATGTATTCCCCATCCCAGTCCCCCCTCCCACCTCCCTCTCCACCCGATCCCTCTGGGTCTTCCCAGTGCACCAGGCCCGAGCACTTGTCTCATGCATCCAACCTGGGCTGGTGATCTGTTTCACCCTAGATAATATACATGTTTTGATGCTGTCCTCTTGAAACATCCAGGTTGCTTCCATGTCCTGGCTATTATAAACAGTGCTGCGATGAACATTGGGGTGCACGTGTCTCTTTCAGATCTGGTTTCCTCGGTGTGTATGCCCAGGAGTGGGATTGCTGGGTCATATGGCAGTTCTATTTCCAGCTTTTTAAGAAATCTCCACACTGTTTTCCATAGTGGCTGTACTAATTTGCATTCCCACCAACAGTGTAAGAGGGTTCCCCTTTTCTCCACACCCTCTCCAGCATTTATTGCTTGTAGACTTTTGGATAGCAGCCATCCTGACTGGCGTGTAATGGTACCTCATTGTGGTTTTGATTTGCATTTCTCTGATAATGAGTGATGTTGAGCATCGTTTCATGTGTTTTTTAGCCATCTGTATGTCTTCCTTGGAGAAATGTCTGTTTAGTTCTTTGGCCCATTTTTTGATTGGGTCATTTATTTTTCTGGAGTTGAGCTGGAGGAGTTGCTTGTGTATTTTTGAGATTAATCCTTTGTCTGTCGCTTCGTTTGCTATTATTTTCTCCCAATCTGAGGGCTGTCTTTTCACCTTGCTTATAGTTTCCTTTGTTGTGCAAAAGCTTTTAAGTTTCATTAGGTCCCATTTGTTTATTTTTGCTTTTGTTTCTAAAATTCTGGGATGTGGGTCATAGAGGATCCTGCTGTGATTTATGTCGGAGAGTGTTTTGCCTATGTTCTCCTCTAGGAGTTTTACAGTTTCTGGTCTTACATTTAGATCTTTAATCCATTTTGAGTTTATTTTTGTGTATGGTGTTAGAAAGTGTTCTAGTTTCATTCTTTTACAGGTGGTTGACCAGTTTTCCCAGCACCACTTGTTAAAGAGGTTGTCTTTTTTCCACTGTATATCCTTGCCTCCTTTGTCAAAGATAAGGTGACCATAGGTTCGTGGATTTATCTCTGGGCTTTATTCTGTTCCATCGCATTTAGTTTTATTTATTATTATTTTTTAAAAATTTAGTTATTTTAATTGGAGGCTAATTACTTTACAATATTGTGGTGGTTTTTGCCATACATTCACATGAATCAGCCATGGGTGTACATGTGTTCCCCATCCTGAAACCCCTCCCACTTCCCACCTCCCTCCCCATCCCATCCCTCTGGGTCATTCCAGTGCACCAGCCCTGAGCACCCTGTCTCATGCATCAAACCTGGACTGGTGATCTGTTTCACATATGATAATATACATGTTTCAATGCTATTCTCTCAAATCATCCCACCCTCACCTTCTCCCACAGAGTCCAAAAGACTGTTCTATACATCTGTGTCTCTTTTGCTGTCTTGCATATAGGGTTATCGTTACCATCTTTCTAAATTTCATATATATGTGTTAGTATACTGTATTGGTGTTTTTCTTTCTGGCTTACTTCACTCTGTATAATAGGCTCCAGTTTCATCCATCTCATTAGAACTGATTCAAATGTATTCTTTTTAATGGCTGAGTAATATTCCATTGTGTATATGTACTACAGCTTTCTTATCCATTCGTCTGCTGATGGACATCTAGGTTGCTTCCATGTCCTGGGTA
This sequence comes from Odocoileus virginianus, assembly GCF_023699985.2. Classification (NCBI taxonomy): domain Eukaryota; kingdom Metazoa; phylum Chordata; class Mammalia; order Artiodactyla; family Cervidae; genus Odocoileus; species Odocoileus virginianus. Next base: position 503,753 of record NW_027224286.1, read on the forward strand.
TTATAAACAGTGCTGTGATGAACATTGGGGTGTCTATTTAAATTCTGGTTTCCTCAGTGTGTATGCCCAGCAGTGAGATTGCTGGGTCATATGGCAGTTCTATTTCCAGTTTTTTAAGGAATCTCCACACTGTTCTCCATACTGGCTGTATAGTTTGCATTCCCACCAACAGTGTAAGAGGGTTCCCTTTTCTCCACACCCTCTCCAGCATTTATGTACTATGAAAAGTCAGATCTGATTCTCCCTCTTTTCCAGATTTTAACAAGTATTGTGCACACTAATACCTGACTTCCACATGCAGCTTCTTTACCCTGGTTGACAGAGCAGACAGCACATCCAGATGGGCCCTAAGCAATCCCTGCTGCCCAACAGTGCTGAGACCCTGTCTCCAACCGTGAGTGAGAAGCCCTGCTCAGGACCATGCCCCGGGGAGCCTCCTCACAAGGGGCAGGTCACCAGGTCATGGGGAGATGGGATCTAAGTGGAGATGACAGACCCTGAGGGAAGGCCCCAGGTGAGTGTGCATGTACAGGAGTCAGACAGGACACTCCAGAGTCAGACACGATTAATGAGTCCAGAGAAGGACATTTCAGGAAGGACAGGCTGAGAACCCACTGAGAATATGACCTTACCCAAGAAAGAGCCATTCCTGACACGTTTTCTTTCACCATCCTCCTCTTCTGGGCTTCTTCCTCAGGTGACACGAGTCTTCACAGTTCTATCACGAAAGTGGAAAACATGCTGTTTAATGCTTAGAGTCAACACACCCCCTTCCTGAGCCCCAACCACACACACAGGGAAGCCCTCACCATGAGGAACAGACAGTCCTCTGTGCCCACTGTCTCAGGAGGGACTCAGGACAGGCAACTCCCACACAGAGACCAACATGGGACTTTCCCACACTTTCCCTCGGATCACTCTCCCCTCCTGGTGAGGCCTCATATACACAGCAGCAGGGGCACCTCCGCTGATCCCACGATGCCCTTGAGGTCACACAGCAGGCCTTGGTCCAGCCCCACTCAGAGCAGAGCGCCCTCCCCTCCCCCAGGGCCCAATCTCAGTCTCAGAAGTGAAGGCTAAGAGCCCTGGTGCTCAATGCAGGATCCAGATTGGAATCATCTGCGGCTCTGTGCACATTCCTGGGGCGAGGCCCCACACGAGATCCTGAGGAGCGTGTCTGATGGGGGAGAACCGACTAATGAAAGGGTTATGTATATACATACCATACACCCTGTGACCATGTGACACATGTGTACACTGTGAAATATTTATCACAATCCACTAACCAACACATCCATCACCTCCAAATTCCCATGTTCTGTGTGTGGTGACAACACTGATGATGTACTCTCCTGACAAATTCCCAGCATGCAGTAACAGAATAGGATTAACTACGGTCAGCATGCTGCACATACCTCCCCAGGACGCACTCATTTTACAACTCAAAGTCTGTACCTTTTGACCAACATCTCCCACAACAACGCTTGTTTCACACACACACACACACACACACACACAGACACACACACAGACACACACCCATTCACTGGGTTCATCAAAAGGTCCACTCTTGCTCTCACAATCCTCCTGGAGACCTTGTCGAAGCTTCCCTTCACCTTCTCCCATTTTTCTACCTCTTCTCCATGCATGTTTGAAAAAGAGCAGAGACCACTAGGCATGCGTATTGCAACAGAAATCCACCCAAGCTGTAAATCCAAGGACACTGGGCACTGAATATGGAGAAAAAGAACCTGGTCCTCTGGGAAAACCTGTCAGCAACTGTGGACGTTATATAGTTGAGAGAGGCACGTTCAATAAAGAAGTCACAAGACGAGACAGGCCTCAAAGTCACTGGCTCCTGTTCTCCCTGCTCACAGCTAAATGCAAGATAACCACAGGAAATTCAGCATCTGCTGCTCTGGGCAGCTGAACTGCTGGAAGGCAAAGCTGCTGTCCAAGATGGCAACTGGTCCCTGAATGGACAGAGCTTAGTAGACTTGGGGGCTGCAGTGAGCAGTGACATCGCAGACTAAAACATGGGGACACCTCAAGACACTAGATCTATCGGGTTTTTTAGGACTCTCACATCTTTTTGCTTTGAGTAATTAAGTCTCCACATGGGGTAAGGATCAATTAGAGTTGAAATGTCTAGAACAGATATGGGAACCATCATCACCCACCCTGTAACCTCCGTCTCCCCTGAGAATTCTTCAGCAAAACACACATTCATAGCCTGTGACATGTTGTAAGAGAGATGTTGCACACATCCTGGAAGGAAGAGGAACACAGGGGCATCCTTCAATGAAGGGAAAAGAGGAAACATTCCAAATAATCAAAAGAGAAGGGCATCTCTGATGAAGGTGATTAATATAGAGGCAGTAAACCTGGTTAACATGACAGAGAATATCAGAAGGAGGTGGGGAGACCTCTCTGGCCTAGACCTGAAGGAACAGAAAGAGCAAGGGCAACAGTGATATAATGACCAAAGGCAGACGTAGCAACTAAGATCCTGAGACAGAGAAGGTTTTGGTGTCTATGAACAAGGACTAAGTGAATGTGAGCAGGACAGACTGACCATGAGAACGGGGTCGGCTCCCAGGATGAGGCTGGAGACACTGGCAGCGACCTGAGGAGTCAGGATGCTGCTCTGAGGACACGGGGAAGCCAGCGGAGGTGGGAGGCATTGCTTCACATTGACCTTTATTCACAGAAGACGGCTCATGATTCTCTCTGACTCTGAGCCTATGCTCCTGCCTCCATCCTACTATTGTCATTTTTCATTTTGCAAAACTGGGATCCATTTCAAATTCTAATACTAACTGGGCAGTCACTCCAAGAACAGCCACACACCCAATTTGGTCAATCATTTCAGGGATCACTGTTGCTCAGCTTCTGGACCTGAGGGAAGCATCATCAGATCAACTCAGCTCACTAGTTGAGATCACATAAAAGAGAGGCAGATGGAGTATCAGACTAACTGCTTAAATTACGTCGTGACTCTTAACCTCTACTCCACACCATAAAAAGGGATGGGGATGACTCACCTCTGAGAGAATCAGGTCACTGCCGCAGCCCCCACCTCTATAGCCTTGCATATGTTATGTTTTAATACAGATAATTACAAAATGCACAAGCCTTACAGACGTAAGTTTTGCAATTATCATTTTCATCTGTATAATTTAAAAAAGAATGTTTTAAACTTAGTAGATTTTAAAGCCAAAAATCAATGTATCACGACTTAATAATACATTGTATAATAGACTTCTACAATCGACTCAGCACTCTTCTGGATCTAGTCCCCTCCCCCACCTGCACACTACTTGTTTCCACTTCATTTGGTTTATGTTTCCCTACTTCTTTCTTGTCTCCCTTCCTCTTCCCCTCTGCTCTCCTGCTGTGCCTGTCCTCCACATCTTCTTCCCTGATTCCCATCCGGCCTCTCTCTGCCATGTGTTCCCCGTTAAGATGCTTTCTATCCAACCTCCCTGGTGATCCTCAATCTCCCATATTTCTGCCTTTCTTCCTCCATCTCTGCCCGCCCTTCCTCCCAACTCTCTGGCACCCCCATGTGGCTACGCTTCCTCTCAGTTTCCTTTCTCAGCTCCTCCAATCACTAGGAGTCCCCTTTCTCTCCCAGCAGGATATTGCTCTGTAAGTCAAGGTCCCAACACTTGTATCCCCTTTGCGGGCTCTCGGTGTGAACTGCGTCTCCACTGTCGCCCTCTTTGGGACCCCTGATTTACAGCCCCTCTCCCTTGAAGGCTATAGAAGGGGGCGGCAGAGGATGAGATGGTGAGATACCATCCCTGGACTCAACGGACACAAATCTGACCAAACTCGGAAACAGAGGGGTCGTAAAGACTCGGATTGAACACCACCACCTCCCTACCTTGCTCACCTTTAACTCTCAGGAAATTCTGCTTTTCTCTAAACTTTTCCCCTAACCGCTACCTTCAAGGCTGGTTCCTTCTCATGCTGTTGTCTCTTCACAAGCTCCTCACCAATCCTCTTCATTGCCATCGCTTCTCCCTCATGCTTTTCTCAATTAAATATTTCTCTAGGAGTCGCTGCTTTTACTGCTTCTGACCACCCCCCAGCCTCCTATTTGCAGAGATGGCGACTGAATAAGAGGCCCCCCCCCGTAAGAGCCAAACTGCAACGGAGGGAATTTGGGACGTAAGAACCTCGGGTGTCACGTGGCTGTCGCAGGTCACCTCCCCCGACACGGGTCAGGGCTACGTCCTTAGGAAGGCAAGGCCTGTGGGGCAGAAACGCCGGCCTGAGGAGACGCGAGGACAGAAGGGCTGGCAGGGAGGGGGTCTCTGAAGCGGGGAGGGCTCTCCAGAATCCCAGGACCCGGGAGACAAGGCGGCCTCTCCGGGAGCGGGGTGGTCGGCGCGGCCAGGTGCCAAGAGGACGAGGCTGGGGCCGGGGAGCTAATAAACCCACCTCGCCGAAGAGAATTGTATGTGGTGTAGGAAGGGCAGAGGGATCAGTGAGGTCAGTACATGGTTTGAAGCAGGAAAGAGGAGCGAAACGCAGCGTCTCTGTGGACGAAAAGCTGGAAGCGGCTTCAGAGCGACTTTAAAACAAAATGGAGGCGCCCCTTTGCCGCTCATCAAGACGTCTGAACTTGCTGGGGATGGTGGGAAGGGCGCAGGGATTTAGAGTCACTAGCGAAGCTGAGGCTCGGGATACTGAGGAAAGGAGACTGCAGGCCGCAGGTATGATTAGAAAGAGAGAAACTCACGCTGAGCTGAGAGACCGTCACTTGCCGCGCTTCACTTCCGGGTTTGCGGGACGCTGCGCGCACGCGCAGTGAAAGAGCGGAGCGGCCTGGAGGCGGGGACTCAGAGAACCTGGTCATCGGGGGCGGGGGCGTTGAGCGAACACGCAGGGGGACAGCGGGAGCCAGAGGATAGGCTTCCGGGCGCAGTGGGCGGGGCGGCGGGGAGAAATAATTCATTACTGTAATCACCTCTGAAGCTGACTGCAGTCAGAATATTAAAACAGGCCTGCTCCTTGCAAGGAAAGTTATGATAAAAACCAGACACTGTGTTAGAAACAAAAGGCATTACTTTGCCAACAAAGGTCCCTATACTCAAAGCTATGGTTCTTGGCAGTAGTCAGGTAGGGATGTGAGTTGGTCCATAAAGAAGGCTCAGCATAGAACTGATGCTTTTGGATTGTGGTGCTGGAGAAGAGTCTTGAGGGTCCCCTGGACTGCACAGAGATCAAACCAGTCAATCCTAAAGGAAATCAGTCCTGAATGTTCACTGGAAGGAGTGAGGCTGAAGCTGAAGCTCCGTACTTTGGCCACCTGATGGGAAAACCTGACTCAGAGAAGTCCCTGATGCTGGAAAAGACTGAAGGAAGGAGGAGAAGGGGACAACAGAGGACGAGATGGTTGGATGGCATCACCGACTGGATGGACAAGTTTCAGCACACTCCAAGAGATGCAGAAGGATGGGAAGCCTGGTTGCTTTAGTCCATGGGGTCGCCAAGAGCCCAACAAGGCTGAGGTACTTAACAATAACTGCTCCTCGCCCCACCCGTCCCATGATCATCTCAGGCTTGAGTCTAGCACTGGCAATCAACCTTAATGCACAAAATGTAAAATTATCCCTCAAATGTCTTCAGATTCTCCAATCTCTTAGGATCTTTTGCCACTATTACACAGCACTACCCACAGCACATGTCAGCAATCCAAAATTCAGCCCTCTCCCCGCTGGCTTTCATTGGACTGGAAAACATCCAACAAAAACCCACTTAATTCAAAGAAAAATTTCTACACTAGTATCAGACCATAGGGGCTCCCCAGGTGGCTCAGTGGGAATTTGCCTGCCAATAATAGATGCAAGAGATGGGGCTTCACTCCCTGAGTCGAAGATCCCCAGGATTAGGAAATGCAACCCACCCCAGGATTCTTGCTTGGAAAATCCCATGGACAGCGGAGCCTGGCAGGCTACGCTCCATGGGGTTTCAGAGTCAGAGGCGACAGAGCACAGTGACCATTCTATATTTCTCTTTCACTCTAGTGCTGATACAATGATTCTAGTGCTGATACAAGTAACTAGCATTACTGAAAATAATCTTCTAAAATGAAGAGTCTTTGTAGTCAATTTATTACTCTGGTCATATAAACCAGAAAAGGACAGTAATAAGCCTCCCTAACACTCGAGAAGAAACTGCAGCTCTATCACTAGTCCCCAAAGTCGAAATTCTAATCTAGTTCCTGAACACTTGTTACAGGATATTTATAAAATTATAAAGTGTCATGTTTTAATTAAAATTACTTTCCCTCTATAAACTACTATGTATTTTGTGCACTATTTGTGTCAGGATTTTACATGGAAAGGACTCAAACCCTGGGCCTCTAATGTCCACCACTAAATTTACTTGGGGTGGAGGAACGGGTGGATGAGTAGGAAGGTCCAAAGTGACTCGAGACCATGGATAGGGAGCAGAGGCACAGTTTAACAAGATAAAAAGAACAAAAAACAGTACTGTAAAAACAAAAAACAGTACCAAAAACAAAAAACATTTGCTGTAAACTCCACTTCTGGGCATGAGGGGCGGGCCCAAGTGGGCCAGAGCAGATACCAGCATGTTCCATCCTTTGGTTGCCGAGGCATTTTGTCAGGGTTTAGAAGTACTTGGTGCTTCACGGGTGGCTCAGATGCTAAAGGAATCCACCCAGAATGCAGGAGTCTGGGTCCACTCCCTGGGGTGGGAACATCCCCTTGAGGAGGGCACAGCAACTCACTCCTGTCTTTTTGCCTGGAGAAACCCATCGACAGAGGAAGTTGGCAGGCCCCAGTTCATGGGGACCCAAAGAGTTAACATGACTGAGTGACGAACCACACATACAGTGTTTCAGGTCTTGAGTTCCACCACTGATTCATCATTAGTTTCAGTAACTATCTGTAACAGTTTCAAAATAAAAGCTGGAAATTCTGTGGGATAATAACCATCAAAAGTAAGGTTTCCTGCTCATGAGGCTGAAGCAATTCAGAGGCCTGGGAACTAAAACCTGGTGTGGTCACAGGGCTGGGGGTAGGTGGCAGTGGGGTGGGGGTTAATGTAGGGTGGTGGCTGGACCCAGGAATATTCCAGGAATTAGAATTATTTAACAGTTTAAGTAAATAAGAACTAGCTTTGTGTGGGAATGACAAGCTAGAATATAAACCACACAACTCTTAGAATGGGCTACTTCATACTAACAGTTCTAAGGAGAAAAATGTCTTGACATTCCATTTCTTCAAGGATAAAGCTTATCAGTCACTGCAGTGGCCCAGCGACAGTGCACCCTGGGGGAATGCAAGATGGAGAAAAGCAGGCACGGTTCTGTGCTTTGGACATTCTGGCCTTGGTAGACCAGGAAGGGCCGCTTGGGCCCATCATCCTCCTCAGCAGGTCAAAATAAGTTTGGGGGATTCTCTCCTGGTTTCAGATCACCCAGTTATTGGTTGAGGACACCAAATTTTATATGGCACTATATTAACATACATAGCCCCCCAGTTAAAAGATACACGCAAATCCTGGTTGAAAGATACTGGGATTTCCTCAGTTGAAAGACACTTAGTGGCACCTCCCTGGTGGTCCAATGGTAAAAAATCCACCTGCCAATGCACTGGACAAGGGTTTGATCCCTGGTCTGGGAGGATACCACATTTACAGGAGGAACAAGCCTGTATAACACAAGTACTGAGCCTGTGCTCTAAAGCTTGCGTTCTGCAACAAGAGTAGCTACAGCAGTGAGAAGCCTGCACACAGCAACTAGAGAGTAGCTCCTGCTGGCTGCAACTAGACAAAGTCCACGTGCAGCAAAAGCAAATCAGCACAGGGGGAAACAGAAAAGACATTGAGTACTGTGCACTGACCAAAACAAGGAGGGTCAGGACTCCTGTCTGCAAGCAAGCCCCTGCCAAGTTTATGTATTTTATGTACAGAATTCATAGCCCCTGCTCACTGCAAGGAGAGAAAAGCCAGTGCAGCAATGATGACCCACCACAGCCAGAAATACATTTAAAAATTATTAAAGAGGGACTTCCCTGGTGGTCCAGTGGCTAAGACTCCATGCTCCAAATGCAGGGGGCTGGGTTCAATTCCTGGTCAGGGAACTAGATCCCACATGCTGCAAGTAAGAGTTTACATGCCACAACTAAGACCTGGCACAACCAATAAATATAAAATTTTTTAAAAAAGTATTAAAGAGAAAAAAAAAAGCCCTTTAATGAGAACTGCATTCGTCTCTATAAAAAGTGTTTCTGTTCCATGCTTTTCATGACATAGCTTCAAATATTTTTGAGAAAAACTTGTATACATCATAATATATAATACTTATATCAATACTTCCTCAATAGAAGGGAATGTCAGCCAAATTACTAGATAATCATTTGATGGTAATTAGGTAGTTTACATTTTGTTTAAACATTGTAATATATTTTCTTTCTTCTGTTGTTCCAGCAAGCTGTCAGATGTGGACAACAAAGAAGACTGTAAAATATAGTCTTGAGAAGTTTATTTTCACCAAAATTATCAACTTTGCACTATTTATAAATACTTCTACATGTATTAACTGACTGAACTCAAGTCCTAAAGAAACTTTCTTCATATTTGTAAGGCATGTACTATGTCCCCTGTCATTACCTTATGTGCATTTTAATCTTACAAGTCTCAAAATAACCTATAGACTAATGTATTTGTTAGTATAAAGCAGGGAAGAAATAGAAATTAAACAGTAAATCTAGGTCAAAACATGTGGACAGACAAAAAGAATGCTAAGGAAAAACTATTGAGAAAACAAAAGAAATAGGGTAGCATGATTTGAGAGACTAGCACTCAAACATGTATATTACCATATACTGAACAGACACACAGTGGGAGTTTGATGTATGACACGGCACCAGAGCCACTGCTCTGTGAAGACCTGGAGAGATGGGCTGGGGAGGGAAGTGGGTTTAGGAGGGAGGGAACCTATGTATGCCTACAGCTGATTCACGTTGATGTGTGGCAAAAACCATCACAATATTGTTAAAAAAAAAAAAACAGCAGGAATTTTACTACAGCTGACAATGAACCATGGAGCATATTACTTATTTCTATAATGTGACATCAGCACTTTAATATCCTCTGGAAAACTGGACTTCTATTTAGTATTTATTACCTAATAAATATTTCCAAACATTAATGTTCATTAGGCTATTGTAAAAATACCTTAGGCAAGAGACAGTAATTAGTAACTAGTAATTAGTTTAGTAAGATAGATAAATGGTAAGCTACTACCATCTTCAAAAACTGTATAGAACAATGGAACATATGGGTACAGCAGGAAAAGGAATGTAACAAATTCATAGCATGAGTAAACATTCAGTGTTTTCTTAAACAGTCTCACTGTTTTTTCCGATGTTTGACTACTGACTCCTTTAGACTTTAAAAACCACCGCTTCCTGTGCTGCCTCTCTGGGCAGGCTGAGAAAAAAAGACTAAGGTCTCCTTCCTTTGATACCAAGTGGTAACTCACCAGAGCAGGTACCTTCTCCTCCTTGCCATCAGTAATCATCTTAACACTCCACGAATGTCACCATTCCTTGTTAGTCAAGCTTTCTCCCCCAACAGCTTGGAAGTCTACCCTGTTCCCACTAGAAAGCTTCAGCAGTTAACATTCTCATAACATTTTAGCATATGGCTATATCTGTCTCAATATCCAAACCAAACTTTGGGTTGGTTCCATCCTGTTCCAGTGGGTGACAGCAAAGTAACAAGAACCAATACATTGGGAACTGAATATAAGAAATTTCCAGTTTTTCAAACAAAAAAAAATTCCCATCACATAATGTGGATTCTAATTATTTCCACGGCTTTCCTGGTGGCCCAGTGGTAAGCAATCTCCCTGCCAATGCAGGAAACATGGGACTCCAATACTCCAGTTGCATGTCTCGAATGCAGGAGACATGGTTGGGGAAATTCCCACATGCTGTGGAGTTACTGACCCTGTGAGCCACAACTATTCGGCCAATGATAAACAAATAATCAAAAAAAGAAAAAAAAAACTTTCAGAATGCTCCAAGCTCAAAAAGAGCTATCACTTTTAACTTTATTTCCAAAGTTTTTTATTTCCTAATTTTTGCCCATTTATTATTCTTATTTTCACTTCATGTAAATTCAGTTCAGTTCAGTCGCTCAGTCATGTCTGACTCTTTGCGACCCCATGAATCACAGCATGCCAGGCCTCCCTGTCCATCACCAACTCCCGGAGTTTACTCAAACTCATGTCCATCGAGTCGGTGATGCCATCCAGCCATCTCATCCTTTGTCGTCCCCTTCTCGTCCTGCCCCCAATCCCTCCCAGCATCAGGGTCTTCTCCAATGATTCAACTCCTCGCATGAGGAGGCCAAACTATTGGGAGTTTCAGCTTCAGCATCAGTCCTTCCAGTGAACACCCAGGACTGATCTCCTTTAGGAGGGACTGGTTGGATCTCCTTGTTCAGGGGACTCTCAAGAGTCTCCTCCAACACCACAGTTCAAAAGCATCAATTTTTCGGCACTCAGCTTTCTTCACAGTCCAACTCTTACATCCATACATGACCACTGGAAAAACCATAGCCTTGACTAGATGTGAACCATGAACTTCCTCCAGGTGTTCAAGCTGGTTTCAAAAAAGGTAGAGGAACCAGAGATCAAATTGCCAACATCCGCTGGATCATCGAAAAAGCAAGACCGTTCCAGAAAAACATCTATTTCTGCTTTATTGATAATGCCAAAGCCTTTGACTGTGTAGATCACAATAAACTGTGGAAAATTCTGAAAGAGATGGGCATACCAGACCACCTGACCTGCCTCTTGAGAAACCTATATGCAGGTCAGGAAGCAAGTTAGAACTGGACATGGAACAACAGACTGGTTCCAAATAGGAAAAGGAGTACGTCAAGGCTGTATATTGTCACCCTGCTTATTTAACTTATATGTAGAGTACATCATGAGAAACGCTGGGCTGGAAGAAGCACAAGCTGGAATCAAGACTGCCGGGAGAAATATCAATAACCTCATGTAAATTAGGCACATGCTATTAGTTTCATCTGGGCACAAAAGAGGACATCAGGAAATATAATTGCTCCACTATGGACAGTGTGGAGAGAATAACTCAAGAGCCAATTATTAGTATATAATCCCAAAATTGTCTGTTCTTTGATTTCATCATGAAAAGAAATTCTTCTACCTTCTTTCAACCTTGGAGAGTCTTTGGTACCTTGCTAGTTTCTGTTATGAAGAACTGAGATGGCATAAAGCTTTGTAGTTGTAAAAAAAAAAAAAAAAAAAAAAGCTTTGTAGTTGTAAGAAACATGATCCATTCAGAGTTATGGAACAAATGATACAAACTTTATTAGAGCACAAGACTTATGATACATTCTGAATAAAACAGAGGCACAACGTAAATGGCAGCAATTAATCTGAAGCAGATACACACACATACTTTTCTGGTCCTTTTTACTAAATTTTCTTCAAGAAAATTGCTCTCTTCAATTTCAAAGAATAAGTTTCCACTGATCATTTATATACAACAGCAATTCCCAGTTAAGGGAGAAAATGACCAGCATTTCCCTGGTATAACTTCTCCCGCATAATCAGTCCCCAATAACCTGTCAACCCTCCTCCCAAGAAAAGCCCAAGTCCTGTAATGTCTAGCCTACCCTTTTCATGGTCAAATGGTACAGCATTCAGTCCTATAACCCAAGGTGGCCTATCTATGGAAGGGCACCCTGAACATTTTAAGAATGATGTCTTAGCTTTTTATATGATTCTCTGTCCCTCACTTATTTTAATTCACACACCACTGCATTTTATATTTTAGTGGCCCTGTTTACCCATGAAAGACAGATATGAATGAAACACAGCTAAGGAAGTCTGCCCCTTCATCTTACTCATTTCTTTGCAGAGACCATTATGAAAGTCTCAAAGAAAGCTATAAAAGCTTTCAAACCTTGCAGAAATGCCATAAAAAATAATGTCAACTTCTCAAGAAAACTAAAGTAATTAAACACACACTGAAGATAATGGGTCATTTCCACACATGTTATTAAGTTAGAAACATACTTAATCTGTAATAATATAGTAGGTTAATTGTTGGAAAACTAAGGACTTATTTATTCCTAAAATGAATTATCTCTTATGTGATCTGTTGTAAGAACTGTCGAAAATTTTACCAAATTCATCACAGCTGTACGGATTCTCCCTGATATGAATTTTGGGGGGAATCTTGAGGAAATATGGTTTTCTTTAATGTGTTTCCAAATTTGGTGTAACTGTACAGTTTCTGACTTGCATGAATCACTTCATTATGTCCAAGGAGTGAATATTTGATGGAAAAAAACTGCACAATATTCATTACCTGTGCAAGCTTGCTCTCCATATAAAACCACTCACGTTTCACAGTTTTGATCTTTGGGTTAAAGCTTCAGTGTGCACATTTTGTGTGGTTTCTCTGAAATACATATATTCTGAAGTCTAGTGCACTCTGAACCCTAGAGAAAGCCCTTGCCCATCCATTTCCAAGACTCCTCTTCACTATGGACTCTTACCTAATACTTCAATCCAAGGTGAAACTTTTTCCACTCCCGTTGCATTTGTAAAGCACTCCTCCAGTTATGTTCCCCAACTTAGACGTTTGAGTAAAATCCTTTTCACAAATACTCTATTTGTGTGATTTAATACCAGAATATATATTTTCAGATACCTAAAGAGTGAGAGGCAATTTTGACAACGATCATAGTCATTGCATTTCTAAGTAAAGTGTTTGGTGAACCCTGAGTCTGAAGCAGTACCGAGAGGCCTTGCCACATTCTGTACACTGGAAAGTTCTCTCTAGGATGGATCATCTGATGGTTGGTGAGATGTGAGCCCTGAGTAAAGGTTCTACACCCTCATGTCACTTGTAAACTTTCTCTCCAGAATGACTTCTTTACTGAATCCTAACTTCAGATTGTCTAAAAACCCTGATGCATTCATTTCATTGATACAGCATCTACCTAGGGAATATTCTCAAGAAGCCAAAAGTGTAAACACCTGAAAAGCCTGGCCACATTGATTGCATTCAGATATTCTCTCCAGTATGGATCACCTGATGTCTTTTTAGGCCTGATTGCCACGTAAAGGATTTGCCACCCTTGTACACTTGTAAGGTCTCTCTATATTATGAATAATCTGATGATGGGAATGATCAGCCCATTACTGAAGCTCTGGCCACACGCATTATATGACCCCCTCCAATCTAGACTGGAGTGACTGACTGAGATCTAAATGTACAGCTTCTCACCAGGATCAATTTTGTAAAAACCAAATGTCTTCCAAAACACATAAAACACGCACTACGTGGGTAAGAATTAGTTCTAATTAATTACCTGATGGTTAGTTACGTCTGAACACAGAATCAAAGCTTTGCCACACCTTGCACATTTCATTTGACTTTTCTGAGTGTCAAAAAGTTGATATACTTTACTGCATTTACTACACTTGTAAGGTTTCATTGACATGGATTCTCAGACGATCTGCAAAGTCATTCCTTGTGACTGAAGGGTTTGTCACATAAATTACATTTATGTAGTTTATCTCCTCTAGGAACCACCTAACGGTCAGTTAAGGCTGAGCAAGCACTAGAAGCTTTGCCACATTCATTTCATTTGTATGCTTTCTATACAGTATGAATTCTTTGATGAATTATAATGCCTGAACTCAGATTAAAGGTGTTGTCACACTCATTACATTCGCACTAAATGTTTATCACAATGTTCCATCCATACATTTTTCTCCACTAAGAATTATCTGATGACTTCTAAGACAGTGTTTCAAATGTAGCACTCGCCACATACATCACATTTCTATGCTTTCTCTCCTACATGGCAGTGAGTTAAAGCTGACTGTTCACTAAGATGTTTGTCATAATTTTTACATTTCTAAAGTTTCTCCCAAGAATGAATTCTAGGATGAACTTCAAGGCTTCCAGTATGACTAAAAGCCTTGCAACACATATCACATTTACATGGTTTCTCCCCAGTATGAATTCTCTGATGAATTCCAAGTTTTGCAGTTTGATTAAATGTCTTGTCATATACATTTACATGGGCTCTCTCCAATATGAGTTCTCTGATGAACTGCAAAGTAAGAGCTGGAACTGAAGACTCTTCCACAAAATTACATTTCTATGCTTTCTCTCTTATATGAACTGCCTAATGGTGAGTTAAGGATGATGATGCACTAAAATGTTTGTCACAATTGTTACATTTGTAAGGTTTCTCTCCAGTATGAATTTCCCAATCAAGTGGAAGGTTTCCATTTATACTAAAGACCTTGCCACATCCATCACATTGATATGGTTTGTCTCCAGTGTGAACCCTCTGATGAATTTTAAGTTGTGTGCTTCGACTATAACCATGGCCACATACATCACATTTATATGGTTTATCGCCAGTATGAAGAATCTGACGAAGTGCATGGCTTGCTTTCCAACTAGAGAGAGAGAAAGAGAAAAGGCCTTTCCACACACATCACATTTACATGGTCTCTGTGCAGTATGAGTTCTCTGATGAACTGCAAAGTAATGCCTGGAACTGAAGACTCTGTCACACAAAGTACATTTACATGCTTTCTCTCCTGTATGAACTGCCTGATGTTTAGTTAAGGATGACCGTATACTGAAACTTTTGCCACAATTGTTATATTTGTAAGGTTTCTGCCTAGTATGAACTCTCTGATGAATTCTAACATATCCCTTTTCAGTAAAGCCACGGCCACATACATCACATTTATAAGGATTCTCTCCAGTATGAATTCTTCGATGAACTGAAAGGCCTGCATTTACACCAAAGGCCTTGCCACACACATCACATTTATATGGCTTCTCGCCAATATGAACTCTCCAATGAATTACAAGTTTTGACTTTTGAGTATAGCCATGGCCACATACTTCACATGTATATGGTTTCTCTCCAGTATGAAGGGTCTGATGAACTGTATGGCTTGATTTTCAAGTAAAGGCCTTGCCACACACATCATATTTATATGGCTTCTCTCCAATATGAATTTTCTGATGAACTGCAAGGCTTGCATTTACACTAAATGCTTTTCCACATATACCACATGTACATGGATTCTCTCTAGTATGAACTCCCTGATGAATTTCAAGTCGTTCCTTTCGAGTATAGCCACAGCCACATACTTCACATGTATATAGGTTTCTCTCCAGTATGAAGGGTCTGATGAACTGTACGCCTTGCTTTTCGACTAAAGGCCTTTCCACACACATCACATTTATATGGTTTCTCTCCAGTGTGAATTATCTGATGATTTTGAAGGTGTGTATTCTGTTTAAAGCAGTGGCCATAAACATTACATTTATATGGTCTCTCTCCAGTATGAACTCTTTGATGAACTTGAAGAGATGTATTTCGTTTAAAGCAGCAGCCACACACATCACATTTATATGGTTTCTCTCCAGTGTGAATTATCCACTGATTTTGAAGGTGTATATTCTGTTTAAAGCAGTGGCCAAATACATCACATTTATATGGTTTCTCTCCTGTATTATTTCTCCGATGAACTGCATGGGTTGCATATCATTAAAGGCCTTGCCATATATGTCACTTTTATATGGTTTCCTTCCTTTTATATGGATTCTTTCCTGTCTAGGGAGTTTTGAGTCCTGAAGAAAGGTTGGGTCACACTTATTAGGGTTTTTCTTGTGTGCTTCCTGGTCTGGTGCCTGTTCTGAGGGATGCGTGACAGCACTCTCATGTTTATGAGAAATGCCTCTGTGGACACTACGAGTTCTCTGAGGTGGCAAACCTGAGGCGCTACTGTTGATATTCGTCACAACTTGACTACATTCAAAAATTGTTCCTTCAGATTGAACTATCTGCAATTCATCTTGAAAGCTTGATTCACGCCTTTCAACAGACTTATTTCCTGTATTATTTCTACTCTGATGATCTCTTCTATCAGTGAGATTTCTATTATGGGATATAGACATTCCTTTGTCATTTCTTTCATTACCTGTCCACAGACTCTCAAAATCATGCATAGCTTCCTGTATCTTCCCGAGGAAGTCATCTTTGATTTCATGGCTTTCAGCTCTTCCCAACATCACTTTTTGAGTAATTTCTCCTTTTCCACTGTTTCTTGTTCCTTGTAATTTATTGACCATATGCATTTGAGACATATCTACAAGATACAAAGAACTGCAGGTATCCTACTAATTACAATTCATAAATAAATAATTTTATGTTGAACACATACCAAAACTCATACCCATCCTGACAAAATTATGAATATTCCCAAACATGATCTTTAAAACATAAGAAACAATAAAGGCATTGATCTCTGTTCTTTCCAAGGCAAATCATTCAAAATAGCTGTTATCCAAGTCAATGCCCCAACCATTAATACCGAAGAAGCTGAAGTTGAAAGGTTCTATGAAGACCTACAAGACCTTTGAGAACTAACACTAAAAATGAATTTCCCTTGCACCATAGGGGACTGGAATGCAAAAGCAGGAAGTCAGGAGATACCTGGAGTGACAGGAAAGTCTGGACTTGGAGTACAGAATGAAGCAGGGCAAGAGCTAACAGAGTTTTGCCAAGAAAAGGCACTGGTCACAGCAAACACCCTGTTCCAACAACAGGAGAGACGACTTTACACATGGACATCACCAGATGGTCAGTACCAAAATCAGATAGATTATATCCTGTGCAGCCGAGGAAGGAGACGCTCTACATGTGGTCAGCAAAAACAAGACCGGGAGCGAACTGTGGCTCAGATCATGAACTCCTTATTGCCAAATTCAAACTTAAATTGAAAAAACTAGGGAAAACCATGAGACCATTCAGGTATGACCTAAATCAAATCCTCACGATTATACAGTGGAAGTGACAAAGAGATTCAAGGGATTAGATCTGATAGAGTGCAAAAGAACTAAGGACTGAGGTTCGTTACATTGTACAGGAGGCAGTGATCAAGACCATCCCCAGTTTAGACAGCATATTAAAAAGAAAAGACATTACTTTTCCAATAAAGGTCCAAGTATAGCTTTGACTAGACAGACCTTTCTTGGCAAAGCCATGGTTTTTCCAGTAGTCACGTATGGATGTGAGATTTGGACCATAAAGAAAGCTGAGCGCCGAAGAATTGATGCTTTTGAACTGTGGTGTTGGAGAAGACTCTTTGAGATTCCCTTGGACAGAGAATCAAACCAGACAATCCTAAAGGAAATCAGTCCTGAATATCCATTGGAAGGACTGATGCTGAAGCTGAAGCTCCAATAGTTTGGCCACCTAACACAAAGAAGTGACTCACTGGAACAGACCCTCAAGCTGGGAAAGACTGAAGGTGGGAAAAGGGGACGACAGAGGATGAGATGGTTCGATGGCATCACCAACTCGATGGACACGACTTTAAACAAGCTCTGGGAGTTGGTGATGGACAGGCTAGAGCCC
This sequence comes from Odocoileus virginianus, assembly GCF_023699985.2. NCBI lineage: Eukaryota > Metazoa > Chordata > Mammalia > Artiodactyla > Cervidae > Odocoileus > Odocoileus virginianus. The sequence continues at coordinate 521,240 of NW_027224286.1, forward strand.
ATGCTTCACAGCAAGAGAAGCCACTGCAATGATAAGCCATGTGCCCTGCAACTAGAGAGTAGCTGCTGCTCACCTCAAATTGAGAAAAGAATGCAAAGCAATAAAGACCCAGTACAGCCAAAAAGAAAAGACCCTGCCTTTGGGTCTTTGGGTGACACAGCACCACTGGAAGGTGGTATACATTTCACACGTTAAAGAATGTAGGAGGAAGCTGGGGAGAAGAATAGTCTCCTGTTAGAGTTCACAAACACTAAACATCTGTTTTCTCACAGAACTTCCCGTTTGGAGCTTCCCAAACACTATGAATGGTCTGGCTTCTTCTCTTGTCCTTGTGAGATCTGACCTCCGATCACACTGTTGATACCTTACAACTCATCTGGTTTCCGGACATTTGCACCTCATTCTACACAATCCAGGGATCTTCCTCTGCTACAAAAATAGAGGTGAGATTCAGATCAGATACAGAAATTCTTTCTCAGAAGAAATGCCATGTACTGTGGCTTCTTCCAAAATCCAACCTCTCCTTTTTAACTAAATGTATGTTACTTTCAACACTTCTGTTTATTCATTTATTTATATTGGTTATGGTGAGTGCTCATTGCTGCTTGGGCATTACTCGAGGTTTGGCAAGTGGGGGTTACTCTCCAGTTACAGTACTCCACTTCTCATTTGCTGTGGCTTCTCTTGGGTGCATGGCCTTCAGAAGCTGTCCCCTGTGGGCACAGTACTTGTAGCTTCTGGTCTCTAGAGTGCTGGTTCAGTAGCTGTGGCACACTAGCTTACTGCTCTGTGACATGTGGGATCTTCCCAGACCAGGGATTGAATCCTGTCTCCTGAAATGGCAGGGGTAGAATCCCAGCTCTTTTATCAGCCAAGAAGTAAGAACATTATAGACAGAAAAACTCTTCACAAATTAATTTACTATCAGCCTTCTTCTGAATGCACAGGGTAAAGCATAATATACATGAATATGCAGTCGTTCCCTGCATGGGGAAGACCCCCGTGAATGAGGGGATGGCAACCCACTCCAGTATTCTTGTCTGGAGAATTCCACAGACAAAAGAGCCTAGAGAGCTATGGTCATTGGGTCCCAAAGAGTCAGATATGACTGGAGTGACTGAGCACATACACATGCAGATATGTAATTACTTTCGAAGAACTAGTGAACCAAGAACAGAGGGGAAGGAAAAGCGATTTGGATATTTCAAAGTTTGAAATCAGGGTTACTTACAAATGCTCAAGCTGTGGAAAAACTCCTTGTGTATCACAGTGGGCAGAGCACCTGAAGAAAGGACAAGCTTATACTCCTGATGCCAATCACGAAGCTTTTCCACCTCTGAATCTACAAGGCTGTGAAGTCAGTCAAGCAAAACAGGGGCTCCCAAGAGACACAGGGAAAACGCAGAGATACCCCAAACCAGATTCCAACTTCACAGGGAAGTGATCCTCACCCACAGACAGCAGGTTCCTGTAGGTCTCCCCCATCACATCCCAGTACAAGGCCCTCTGAGCAGGATCCAGGCACTCCCACTCCTCTGGAGTGAACCTGATGTCCACATCCTCGATGGTCAACTGTGTCTGAAATGAAAGCGCATTTCACTAACAGGTGCTGAGGAGGCTTCTTATTTTTACACAAAAGGAGAATAAGTGAGAGCGATAAGGATCAATTCAGTGGAAGTAATATTCTGATAGATCTATTAAAAGCTATTTGGAACACACTGTTGGTCTCTAATTTCCTGTTTTCTCTTAAGACTATGATATACTCCAATCGACATGAACTTGTCATTTGTGTGGACTATACAGGAAAAACATACAAATAACATTCAACAATGAGTTGCCCCTGTAACAATGAGTTGCCCCTGTAGAAGGGTTACATTTTACACATTGGGTGACATTTAATATCTAGCTGAGTTACAACAAGAATGGTATCTTTAGAGATAACAAAGTCCACAGTGGCTTTAAAAGAACACCAGATCTTACATGTGAAGATGATGACACTATCACACTGACTATAAGGGGTTTCAACACATCCTACACACTAAACATCATTCTAAGCACTTTACACATATGATCTTGTCATCAACATAAAGCCACATTAGAGAAAGATCTGTGTCCATCTTCTGGGGACAAAACTCAGTCACTCTAAGAAATCACTCATCAACAAGTTAAAAAATGAGGCAACAGCCCTTGAGGTCAGGTGGTTAAGTCTGACAAAGAATAAAAAGCTAAGTAACAGAGCAGGAAAGTGCATCCACAAAGAGTTCCCTGAAAATACCTTAAACAAGTTAAAGAAAACTGAAATGTAATGGAACAGTATAAATAGTCACTGTATAGGGTCGCCCTCTCCCACTGAACCCACATGTCAATAATCTTACTACTATTTCCATCAATCAGGTGATGAGGTGGAAAAAACTTAAGGTCATGGAATACACTTAAGATACAAGCACAACTGCTACAAAGCATAAAACATATTTAAGACATGATGCTTTGTAATAAAACCATGGAGTTACATAACCATGCACTCATGCATGCACATGTAAACACACAACTGGTTGAAACAAGGAAGACTGGTCTTTATAGTTTTTTCTTTCATTGAATCAAAATTTACTGAGCAACAACTCTGTGCCCCAAACTTGGAATACAGCAGTGAACATGGTGGAGCTTACAATCTGCCAGCCAGTCAGCCAATTACAGCCATAATTTTAATATTACTATTGTAATAAGTGCTCTGAAAAAGGCCTGGTGCTAAGGGAAGATTTAACAGAAAGTCTTGACCTGCATCGAGAAGTCAGACAAGGTCTCTGTGAGGAAGAAACACTTAGGATTAGCAACATGGGAAATAGAAAAGTGAGGCAAGCAGAGAAAACAGCCTGTGTGCTGACTCTGAGGCAGGAAGATAGTCAGTGAACAGAAAGTCAGCCAGTGTGACTGCAATGTAGGGAATAAAGAGGGGTGATGCCAGGTAGAGGCTGATTTCTGAAAGGTTCTGCAAGGTCTATAGATTTAGGACTTTATTCCAAAAGCTACTGGAAGCCACTGAAGAATCTGCCGGAGGAAAGTTAAGACACTTAGATTGGTTTTTAAGAGCTCACTTGGCTGAGTGTGGAGGTTGCTGATCAGTTGCTCAGTCGTGTCAAAGTCTGCAACCCCATGGACTGTAGGCGCCAGCCTCCTCTGTCCACAGGATTTCCCAGGCAAGAATAGTGGAGTGGGTGGCCATTCTCTCTGGAAACAGTTGCCTTTTGACACATTCTGGGATGACACTCCCATTTACATTTTAATCATGTATATTTCTGCATCTCTGGGACATTAAAAGTGAATCAATTGCACTTCAGTAAGTATGTCAACATTCTATTTCTTCCCTAAAGCTTATTTATTTTGGTTATGCTGGGTCTTCGTTGCTGTGAGCGGGCTTTCTCGAGTTGAGGCTGCAGTGTACGGGCTTCTAAGCAGTGCTTTCTCTTGTTTTGGAGCACAGGCTCTAGAGTGTGCGGGCTTCAGGAGTGATGGTCCCGGGCTCTAGAGCACAGGCTCAGTATTTGTGCCACATGGGCTTAGTTGCTTTGAGGGATCTTCCTGGACATAGGGTGGAACGGTGCACCCTACTTTGGCAGGCACATTCTTCCCCACTGTACTAGGAGGACTCCTCAACATTATTTTATACTAGTTCAAAATAATAAAAAGTAGTATAAGCATAAAGTAACATACAAAAGACTCCAACTACAATCTTTGTAACATACCTATATTTAAAGATAATAATGAGGGCTTCCCTGGTAGCAAAGTGGTAAAGAATCCACTGACCAGCACAAGAGACATGGCTTTGATTCCTGCTCCGGTATGATCCCATATGTCAAGGGGTAACTAAGTCCATGAGCTTCAATTTCTGAGCCAGGCTCTAGAGCCCAGAAGGTGAAACTACTGAAACCAGCCTCCTCTAGAGCCTGTGCTGCAAGATGAGAGAAGCCACCACAATGCCCGCACACTGCAACTAGAGAGTGGCCATCACACAGAACTAGATAAAAGCCACTGCCTCAATAAAGAGCCAGTACAACAAATAAATATATTTAAAAAATAGTAAAATGATTTAATCCTTAAAGTTAGGTATCCAGTTATTAACAAAAGCCAAAGTTTATCTTTTTATTCCATGAACAAAATATTGCATTGAGATTAGGAAAGTTGGGGAATTTCCTGGAGGTCAAGTGGTTAAGTATTCATATTCTATTGCAGGGCTTCAGGTTCAATTCCTACTCAGGGAACTAAGACTCCACTAGCTGCATCGTGTGTCCAGAAAATAAATTTTTTAAAAATGTTGATTTCATAGTTTCATTTAGATGGTATAATGAAACACACCCTAGCCTCGAAGTCTCTTTCTGAACTTTCCATTCCATTCCCAAATTCGTAAGATTTTCAAGGGAGGCTCAATTACTTTTAAATGTACTACACTTCAAGGAGGCTCAATTACTTTTAAATGTACTACACAAAGTCAGAACTGATTTCGCCTTAGTGGCCTCTATCCCTATTTTACAATATACTGTGCATGTTAATACCTGACATCCAGCTGCAGCTTCCTTACCCCGGTTTACAGAGCAGACATTGCATCCAGATGGGCCCTAAGCAATCCCTGCTGCCCAACAGCACTGAGACCCCGTCTCCAACCCGTGGGTGAGAAGCCCTGCCCAGGACAGTGCCCAGGGGAGCCTCCTCACAAGGGCCAGGTCACCGGGTCATGGGGAGATGGGATCTAAGTGGAGACGACAGGCCCTGAGGGAAGGCCCTGGGTGAGTGTGCGTGTACAGGAGTCAGACAGGACACTCCAGAGTCAGACACGATTAGCGAGTCCAAAGACAGGTATTTCAGGAAGGACAGACAGAATCAACTGAAAATACGGTAGGAAATATTTCTTACCTGAGAAACAGCCATTCCTGACTCCTGCTTTTTCCCCTCCCTCCTCTTCTGGGCATCCTCAGGCAACAGGAGTCTTCAGAGGGGTGTCAAGAAAGTGGAAAACATGCTGTTTAATGCTTAGAGTCAACACAGCCCCTTCCTGTGTCCCAACCACACACACAGGGAGGACCTCACCACGTGGAACAGACAGTCCTCTGTGCCCACTGTCTCAGGAGGGACTCAGGATGGTCAACTCCAGCACAGAGAACAACACGGGCACTTTCCCACACTTTCCCTGGCATCACCCTCCCCTCCTGGTAAGGCCTCATGTACATCGCAGAAGGGGGCACCTCAGCTAACCCGACGCTCTATTCACTGCCTCTTCTCCTGGCACGGCTGAACAAGAAGGCTAAAGAGCAGAGACTACTGGGCGTGGGCATCGCAACAGAAACCTGCCCGAGCTGTAAATCCAAGAACACTGAGCATTCAGAATGGAGACAAGAACTTGGTTCTCTTGGGAAAACCTGTCAGCTGCTGCGGACTTTATGCAGTTGAGGGATGGTTGGTAAAGAAGTCACAAGAGAGAGGTCCCATCTCACTAGCTCCTTTTCTCTGTGCTCACAGCTAACTGGCAGATACTTCAGGTCATTATGGGGGTGTGCGGTTGTCAGATGGGGAGGTGTCTCCTTCATATACACTTAACTTCCAAACCTTCTGGCCACTCTAAATACAGTAAACTCATCATACCCTGCTCTGAGCACATGAGCACATGAACTGCTGGAAGGCAGAGCTGCTGTCCAAGATAGCAACTGGTCCCTGGGTGGACAGAGCTTAGTAGACCTGGGGGCTGCAGTGAGCAGTGACACTGCGGACTAAAACAAGGTGATACCTCAAGACACTAAATCTATCGGGCTTTTCAGGTTTCTTCAATCTTTTTGTTTTTGAGTAATGAAGTGACCACATGGGGTAAGGATCAATTAAGAGTTGAAATGTCCAGAACAGATATGGGAACCATCATCACCTACCCTGTCCTCTCTGACTCCCCTGAGAATTCTTCAGCCCAACCCACAGTCCCGGTCCTCACCCCCAGAGTAAGATGCTCCAAGCATCCAGGGAGGAAAAGGTACATGGGACATCCTTCAGTGAAGGGAAAAGAGGAAACATTCCAAATAATCAAAGGAGAAGGGCATCTCTGATGAAGGTGATTAATATAGAGGCAGTTAATCTGGTTAACGCCACATCAAATATCAGAAGGAGATGCGGAGACCTCTCTGGCCCAGACCTGAAGGAACAGAAAGAGCAAGAGCCACAGTGATGTAACGACCAAAGGTAGGAGAAAAAACTAAGATCCGAGACAGAGAAGGTTTCAGTGTCTAAAAACAAGGACTAAGTGAATGTGAGCAGGACAGACTGACCATGAGAATGGGGTCGGCTCCCAGGATGAGGCTGGAGACACTGGCAGTGACCTGAGGAGTCAGGATGCTGCCCTGAGGACACAGGGAAGCCAGCGGATGTGGGAGGCATTGCTTCACATTGATCTTTATTCACAGAAGACGGCTCATGATTCTGACTCTGAGCTTATGTTCCTGCCTCAATCCCACTGTTGTCCTTGTTGCATTGTGGAAAACTGATGCATTTCAAATTCTAATGACAAGTGGCAACTCCCTCAAAGAACTGCCACACATAGTCACACACCCAATTTGGCCAATCATTTCAGGGGTCACTGTTGCTCACCTTCTGGACCTGAGTAAATATCATCAGATCAACTCATAGCTCACTAGTTACCAGACCACATGAAAGAGAGGAAAATGGACTATCATACTACCTGCTTAAATTAGGTCTTGATTCAATAAAAAAGATCACTGACATCCTTACTAAGTACTCATCAAAACAGTCTATAACTATTTATTAGTTATCAAAAAACATTTCCAAGATATAATGTAAAAAGAAGACAGCAAAAGGGCCTCAAATAAATGTGTAACAAACCTAAAGTTAATCAGCTTATTAAAATTTTTTTCATAGAAAAATGTCGATTAAAAGTGAAAGAAAAAACTGTTAATGTAGCATATTTAGAAAAGAATGACTTGAACTAATTATAGGAGACCAAGAAATCTTTTTTTTTTTTTGACACTTAGTTGAATAAACAAGTTTATTTGTAAATTTAGTCAACATACATAATTGGCCTAAAAACTTCAATAGAAGGATAAATTTTAAAACCACTTGGAAAGCCGTCTCTATGAAGTGATTTTCCCAGAACCGATGCCACATGAACACCATTTTAACTGGCAGAGGTTCCATAAGCTGAAGCTGTGTCCCTCCCCCACAGCAAGTTTACCCTAACAATTATAATACAAACCCCACAAGGAAAAAAAGTTCGGTATTGTTTCCTCTTGGTAGAGAAAAGTTCAACCTAGTTATGAGACCAATCACAACACAAAGAAAAGCTGCACTAACTACTGTATTAGTAACAGACGATGCTGGTGTGAATAACTTGTATTATAGTCTAGAGCCCTTATAAATAAATCCCCCTCCCCGTTAGTGTTTGCATTATCAGCTAGAGGGTTAGTTTAACATGTGGTAGAATGAGGACTTATGCAAGGTATAACGCGCCAAGCATTTTGCTACGTAAACAAGTGCAGTCTACTCAGGAGAAAACCAATCGAACTCTAAATTACACACACCTTAAAGACAACACTCCCCACCACATGTCAATGTAAAACATTTAATTTAAAAATGTTGACACTACAATATATAAAATAGCTATTATAAATGCACATAGTGTATTCTATAGCTGCCAGGTTTACTTTTTTTTTTAAGGAAACTGTAAGTTACACTGTGGTTAAGACTTGTATCTTCACCCTTGAAAAAGCCCACATTCTATCACAGTGATGTATGGTCAGACTTAACAGCCCCAATTGTTAAACACTTGGATCAAGTCATAACCAGTTTTATTGCAAAAGGACCCTGTACACATTTATCAATTCTAGTACCTTAATAGCTACCCAACAAGTCATTAACATACAGAAACATGCATCATGAGAAGCAAGAAATATCACCCATCCCTTCTGCATATTAGCAACTTGTCACTCCTGAGCAACAGTGCTCACATCACTGAGGTCTGTGAACAGTCACTTTTCGCATTCATCCTGAGTGAAAGATGGAATGACTTAAGTACAAATGCAACATATTATAAACAATTTCTTACAAAAAAAGTCACAAATTAAACCGAAGTATTTTACAGAATTTACTACAAAACACCATAAAAACTGCCTTCACTTAAGCTCTCTCTCCCCGTATCCGGCGAGCCAATTGGATGTCTTTGGGCATGATGGTGACTCTCTTAGCGTGGATGGCACACAGATTAGTATCTTCAAACAAACCCACCAGGTACGCTTCGCTAGCCTCCTGCAGCGCGCCGATGGCGGCACTCTGGAACCTCAAGTCGGTTTTGAAATCCTGGGCGATCTCCCTCACCAACCTCTGGAAAGGCAGTTTCCGGATCAGAAGCTCGGTGGATTTCTGGTAACGACGGATTTCTCGAAGCGCAACAGTCCCGGGCCTGTAGCGATGAGGTTTTTTCACCCCGCCGGTAGAGGGGGCGCTTTTCCTGGCCGCTTTGGTGGCCAGCTGCTTGCGGGGCGCTTTCCCACCCGTTGACTTACGAGCAGTCTGCTTGGTTCGGGCCATTTTCTTTTACCTAATGCAGAAGTTATAGGCCGCTTCTCCGACCACCGCGCAGCCGCTGCTGCCCAAAGAGCCGCAGGAGCTGAGACAGGGGAAGCACCCCTTCCAACGAACCACCAAACTGCTCTGCGCTTATCAGAAGCAAATAGTTGACAAGAAAGTAGGTACCAAATGAACTAATCTTTAACCCAAGCTACAAAAAGAATTAAATGTAAACAAAGGAGAAAGCAAAAAGGAAAACCACCACTAAGAACATGTTTAAAGTTCCTTGAAACGGTACAATGTAGTAACAGAGTCTGTCAATTCTTGTACCACTTCTCTCCCACAACCTGTACTCCACACCAGAAAAGGGAAGCAGGTGACCCACCTCTGAGAGTCAAGTCACTGCCTTACCCCCCAGTTCAACAGACTCTGCACATGGATTTTATCCTTCAATACAAATAAGCCCATAAGCCTTACAGACGGTTTAGAAATTCTCATCTTCCTCTGTACAATTTAAAGGAAGAAGATTTAAATTTATTTGACTGTAAAGCTAAAAATCAATGTATCATGACTTAATAATCCTTATCCAATCGATTCAGCACTCTTCTGGATCTAGTCCCCTCCCCCACCTGCACACTAGTTTCCACTTCATTGGGTTTATCTGTTTCCCTATTTCTTTCTCCATCTCCCTTCCTCCTCCCCTCTGCTCTCCTGCTGTGCCTGTCCTCCTGTCTAGTTCTTCCCTGACTCCCATTCTGCCTCTCTCTGCCATCTGTTCCCCATAAAGATGCTTACTCTCCAATCTCCCTAATAATCTAAAATCTCCATGTAATTTTGCCTTTCTTCCTCCATCTCTGCCCTCCCTTCCTCCCAACTCTCTGGTACCTCCAAATGCAATGCTTTCTTTCAGCTCAATTTCTTTCTCAGCTCCTCGAATTATTCAGTTCAGTTCAATTGCTCAGTCGTGTCGGACTCTTTGCGACCCCATGGAGTGTAGCATGCCAGGCTTCCCTATCCATCACCAACTCCCAGAGTTTGCTCAAACTCATATGCACCCACTCAATGATGCCATCCAACCATCGCATCCTCTGTCGTCCCGTTCTCCTCCCGCCTTCAGTCTCTCCCAGCATCAGGGTCTTTTCTAAAGAGTCAGCTCTTTGTATCAACTGGCTAAAATATTCGAGCTTCAGCTCAGCATCAATTCTTCAAACGAATATTCAGGATTGATTTCCATTAGGATTGAGTGGTTTTTATCTCCTTGCAGTCCAAGGGACTCTCAAGAGTCTTCTCCAACACCAGAGTTCAAAAGCATCAATTCCTCCTCGCTCAGCTTTCCTTATGATCCAACTCTCACATCCATACATACCTTACTGGAAAAACCATGGCTTTGACTATATAAACCTTTGTCAGCAAATTAATGTCTCTACGTTTTGATATGCTGTCTAGGTTGGTCATAGCTTCTCTTTCAAGGAATAAGTGTCTTTTAATTTCATGGCTGCAGTCACCATCTGCAGTGATTTTGGAGCCCAGGAAAATAAAGTGCATCGCTGGTTCCATTCACTAGTAGTCCCCTTTCTCTGCCAGCAGGATATTGTCTGTAGATCAAGGTTCCAACACTTGTATCCCCTTTCCGGGGTCTCCGTGTGAACTGCCTCTCCCCTGTTCCCCTCTTTGAGGCCGCAGATTTACAGCCCCTCCTCCTTGAAGGCTACAGAAAAGGGCGGCAGAGGATTAGATAGTGAGATAGCATCCCTGGCCTCAACACCACCTCCCTATGTTGCACACATACTGGAGACCTTGATTTTCTCTAAACTTCTCTCCTTAAACCACGGTTACCTTCAAGGCCTATGCTCTTTCATGTTGCTATCTCTTCCCAAGTTCCTCACCAATCCTCTTCATTGCCATCGTTTCTCCATCATGCTTTCTTCAATTTCTAATTCTCTCGGAGTCTCTCTCTCTGCTTCTCCTGACCCTCCTGGCCTCCTATTTGCAGGGATGGCGACTGAATAAGAAGCACCCACCCGCAAGAGCCAAATTCCAGGGGGTTGTATTTGGGATACAGAACCATGGGTGTCACGTGGCTGGGCCAGGCCACCTCCCCCCACACGGAGTCGGGGTAACGCTCTAAGAAAGGAATGCCTGAGGGGCAGAACTACCGGCCTGAGAAGAAGCGACGACTGAGCGGCTGGGAGCCTGGGGGGTCTCAGGAGCGGGACGGGCTCTCCAGAATCCCAGGACCGGGGAGAGAACCGGGCCTCTCCGGGAGCGGGGGCCGGCGCGGCCTCCAGGGGTCGAGAGCGCGAGCCTGGGGACCGCGGAGCGAATAAACCCACATCGCCCAAGAGAATTTCACGTGGTGCAGGAAGGGCAGAGGGGTCAGTGAACTCAGAAATTGGTTTTCAGCAGCAAAGAGGTGCGAAACGAAGCGTCTCAGGGACCAAACGCAAGCATCCGCTTCAGAGCGACTTTAAAGCAAAATGGAGGCGCCTCTTCGCCACACAGGAACATCTGAATTTGCTGGGGGTGGTGGAACGGCCGCGGGAATCTAGATTCAATAGCGACCCTCAACTCACATTACAGAGGAAAGCTAATTATCAGAAGAAAATTTGACAAGAAAGAAATTCACTTTGCGTTGAGACCTCCGCTCGCCGCTCTGTGCTTCCGGGTGTGTGACGCTGTGTGCACGCGCAGTGAAAAGACGGAGCTTCTTGGAGGCGGGGCCGAGCGGAGCCCAGCGGTCAGGGGCGAGTGACTGAGAGAAGTCAGGCCTGCATAGGGACAATGGGAGGGTGAAGTGGCCGGGGCCTCACTGCTGAAGGTGGCTGCAGTCAGGAAATGAAGAGACGGCCTGCTCCTTGAGAGGAAAGGTTATCATAAAAGTAGGCAGTGTATTTTAAAGCAAAGGCATCACTTTGCAAACGAAGGTCCCTAATGTCAAAGCTATTGTTTTTCCAGTAGCAGGTAGAGATGTGAGAGTCGGTCCATAAACAAAGTTGACCAAAGAATTGCTTTTAGATTGTGGTGATAGAGAATCTTGACAGTCCCTTGGACTGCGAGTTCAGTCCTGGGTGTTCATTGGAAGGACTGATGTTGAAGCTGAAACTCCCAATACTCTGGCCACCTGATGCTAAGAGCTGACTCATTTGAAAAGACCCTGATGCTGGGAAAGATTGAGGGCAGGAGAAGGGGATGACAAAGGATGAGATGGTTGGATGGCATTACCGACTCATAGACATGAGTTTGGGTAAACTCCGGGAGTCGGTGATGTAAAGGGAGGCCCTGAGTTCTGCGGTTCATGGGGTCACAAAGAGTCGGACACAACTGAGCGATTGAACTGAACTGTTGGATCATTGTAAAAGCAAGAGAGTTCCAGAAAAATATTTACTTCTGCTTTATTGACTATGCCAAAGCCTTTGATTGTGTGGATCACAATAAACTGTGGAAAATTCTGAAAGAGATGGGAATACCATCCTGACCTGCCTCTTGAGAAATCTGTATGCAGGCCAGGAAGCAACAGTTAGAACTGGACATGGAACAACAGACTGGTTTCAAATAGGGAAAGGAGTATGTGAAGACTGTATATTGTCACCCTGCTTACTTAACTTATATGCAGAGTACATCATGAGAAATCCTGGGGTGGATGAAGCACAAGCTGGAATCAAGATTGCTGGGAGCTGCTGCTGCAGGTGAGTCACTTCAGTCGTGTACGACTGTGTGACCCCACAGACGGCAGCCCACCAGGTCCGTCCCCCCCCCCCGTCCCTGGGATTCTCCAGGCAAGAACACTGTAATGGGTAGCCATTCCTTCTCCAATGCGTGAAAGTGAAGTCACTCAGTCGTGTCCAACTCTTCGAGACCCCATGGACTGCAGCCTAACAGGCTCCTCCGTCCATGGTATTTTCCAGGCAAGAGTACTGAAGCGCGTTGCCACTGCCTCCTCCAAATGCCAGGAGAAATATCAATAATCTCAGATATGCAGATGATAGCAGCCTTATGTCAGAAAGCGAAGAACTAAAGAGGCTTTTGATGAAAAGTGAAAGAGGAGTGAAAAAGTTGGCTTAAACTCAACGTTCAGAAAACTAAGATCATGGCATCTGGTCCCATCACTTCAGCGCAAACAGGTGGGGAAACATTGCAAACAGTGACAAACTTTATATTCCTCGTCTCCAAAATCACTGCAGATGGTGACTGCAGCCATGAAATTAACAGACGCTTGCTTCCTGGAAGAAAAGTTATGACCAACTTAAACAGCATTATTAAAAAGCAGAGATGTTACTTTGCCAACAAAGATCTGCCTAGTCAAAGCTATGATTTTTCCAGTAGTCATCTATGGATGTGAGATTTGGACTATAAAGAACACTGAGCGCCCAAGAACGATGCTTTGAACTGTGGTGTTGAAGAAAACTCGAGAGAGTCCCTTGGAATGCAAGGAGATCCAACGAGTCCATCCTAAAGAAAACCAGACCTAAATATTCATTGGAAGGATTGATGCTGATTCTGAAAGTCCAATACTGTGGCCACCTGATGAGAAGAACGGACTCATTTGAAGAGACTCTGATGCTGGGAACAATTGAAGGCAGGAGGAGGAGGGGATGTCAGAGGATGAGATGGTTGGATGGCACCACCGACTTGATGGCCATGAGTTTGAGCAAGCTCCAAGAGTTGGTGATGGACAGGGAAGCCTGGCATGCTGCAGTCCATGGGGTCGCAGAGTCGGACACGACTGAGCAACTAAACGGAACAGCTTGGAAGTGTACCTTGATTCAACTAGAAAGCTTCAGCAGTTAACATTTTCCTAAGACTTCAACATATGGATTCATCTGTCTCAATATTCAAACCAAACTTTGGGTTTGGTTCCACCTTGTTCTTTCAGTGACTGCAAAGTAACAAGAACCAACATTTTGGGGACTGAATATATGAAATTTTTAGTTTATCAAACAAAAAAATTCCCATCATATAGTGTGGATTCTAAACTATCTCCGGGTCTTCCCTGGTGCTCAGTGGTAAGGAATCCGCCTGCCAAGGAGGAGACATGGGACAGATCCCTGGTCTGGGAAATTCCTACATGCTTTGTAGATATCCCGTGAGCCACAACTATATGACCAATAACAAGTGAATAATAAAAAATAATTTATTTCAGAATGCTCCCAGCTCAAAAAGAGCTATCACTTTTAACCTTATTTCCAAAGTTTTTTATTTCCTAATTTTTGCACATTTATTATTCCTATTTTCACTTCATGTAAATTAGGCACATGCTATTAGTTTCATTTCGGCACAAGAGGACTCAGGAAATATAACTGCACCATTATGTACAGAGTGTGGAAAGAATAACTCAAGTGCAAATTATTAGCATATAATCCCAAAATTATCTATTGCTTGATTTCATCATGAAAAGAAATTCTACATTCTTTCAACCTTGAGAGCCTTTGGTGTGTTGCTAGTTTCTGTTATGAAGTACTGAGGTGGCAAAAACTCTGTTGTTGGAAGAAACATCATCCATTCAGGGTTATGGGAAAAATTATACAAATTTTATTAGAGCACAAGACTTATGGTACATTCTGCAGAAAACAACGGTACAACAGAAATGGCAGCAATCAATGATGAAACAGATACACACGCATACTTTCTGGTTCTTTTGACTCAAGTTTCTTCACAATAGCTTTCCACAAACATTGTATTAGTGTGGTTTATCTCCAGCATATATGTTCTTAGATTCCTAAAGAGTGAGCAGTAATTGTCACAACTGCCATAATATTTGCATTTCTAAGTATAAAGTATTTGGTGAACACTGAGATAACAGGGAGTACCTAAAAGCCTTGCCACATATTCTACACTGGTAAGGTTCTCTCTAGTATGGATGATCTGATGGATGGTGAGTTGTGATCCTGAGTTAAGGTTTACATACTCATGTCACTTGTAAGCTTTCTCTCCAAAGTGACTTGTTTACTGAAGCCTGACTTCAGATTGTTGCCTAAAAACTGACACATTTATTATTACAATGATACAGTTTTTATCTAGTGTGAATATTCTCAAGAAGCTTAAGGTGTAAACAAAAACCCTGGCCACATTGATAACATTTGGAAGGTCTCTCAAGTTTGTGTCACCTGATGTCTTTAGGCCTGAATGGCACCTGAAGGAATAATGAATTTTCCTGATGAAGGGAATGATCTGCCTGTTATTGAAATCCTAGCCACAGACATTATGATTTCCTTCACTGGAGGGACTGACTGCTCTGAATGTATGGATTCTTGCCAGTAGGTATTTTCTCATGTTTTGTAAAAAATGAACACCTTCCAAAAGACTTACCACATGCACTATGTGGGTAAGATTTCAATTCACATTAATTACCTGAGGATCAGTTAGGTCTGAATATAGATTCAAAGCTTTACCATATCTACCACATTCATGCAATTTTCCTCCAGTCAGACTTTTCTGAAGGCCCAAAACTTCATATACTTTCTTCATTCACTACATTTAGAAGTTTTCACTGCACTGACTCTCAGATGATCTGCAAAGTCATTCTGTGTGACTGCAGGCTTCATCGTAAAAATCCCATTTATGTGGTTTCTCTGCTGTATGAACTGCCAAATGGTCAGTTACAGCTGAAAGTGAATTACAAACTTTGCCATATTCATCTTGACGCTTTCTATACAGTATGAATTCTGATGAATTATAAGGCCTGAACTCAGATTAGGGGCTTTGCCATATTCATTACAGTTGCACTAAAATGCTTCTCACAATTGTCCCATTTTTAACAGTTTTCTCCACTATGAATTATCTGATGCTTCTTATGATGGTCATTTCAAGTAAACCATTGGCCACATACATCACATTTCTATGCGTTCTTTCCTGTATGAACTGCCTGATGGTGAGTTAAGACTGGCTGTGCACTAAAACCTTTGTCACCATTGTTTCAATTGTAAGGTTTCTCTCCAACATGAATTCTCTGATGAACTGTAAGGTTTGCATTTAGATTACAAGCCTTGACACTGAGATCACATTTATATGTTTTCTCTCCAGTATGAATTCTCTGATGAATTCCAAGTTGTGCACATCAAGTAAAGCATCAGCCACACACAACACATTTATACGGTTTCTCTCCAGTATGAATTCTGGATAAACTGCAAGCTTACCAATATGACTAAAGGCCTTGCCAGACAACCCATTCATATGCTTTCTCTCCAGTATGAATTCTCTGATGAATTGCAAGGTTTGCAGTTTGACTAAAGGCCTTGCCACATACAAACATTTATATGGTTTCTCTCAAATATGAGTTCTCCAATGAACTGCAAAGTAACAGCTGGAATTGAAGACTTTGCCACATAAGATACATTTCTATGCTTTCTCTCCTGTATGAACTGCCTGATGGAGAGATAAGGATGACTGTCCACTAAAAGCTCTGTCACCATTGTTAATTTGTAACGTTTCTCTGCAGTATAAATTCTTTGATGAAATGCAAGGGTTGATTTGAAACTAAAGACCTTGCCACATGCATCACATTTATATGCCTTCTATCCAGTATGAATTTTCTGATGAGATGTAAGGCTTCCTTTTACTCTGAAGGCCTTGCCACATACATCACATTTGTATGGTTTCTCGTTGGAATGAATTTTCTGATGATATGTGAGGCTTCCATTTAAACTAAAGGCCTTGCCACATACATCACATTTATATGGTTTCTCTCCAGTATGAATTTTCCGATGAGTTGTAAGGCTTCCGTTTATAGTAAAGGCCTTACCACATACATCACATTTATACGGTTTCTCTCCAGTATGAATTTTCTGATGCGATGTAAGGGTCCCGTTTACTCTAAAGGCCTTGCCACATACATCGCATTTATATGGTTTCTCTCCAGTATGAATTTTCTGATGAGTTCTAAGGCTTCCGTTTACACTAAAGGCCTTGCCACATACATCACATTTATATGGTTTCTCTCGGCAATGAATTTTCCGATGAGATGTAAGGCTGCCATTTACTCTAAAGGCCTTGCCACATACATCACATTTATATGGTTTCTCTCCAGTATGAACTCTCTGATGAACTGCGAGTTGTGTGCTTCGAGTATAGCCACGGCCACATACATCACATTTATACGGTTTCTCTCCAGTATGGAGGATCTGATGAACTGCATGGCTTTCTTTGCGAGTAAACGCCTGCCCACACACATCACATTTATATGGTTTCTCTCCAGTATGAGTTCTCTGATGAACTGTAAGGTAACACCTGGAACTGAAGACTTTGCCACATAAAGTACATTTACGTGCTTTTTCATCTGTATGAACTACTTCATGTATTTTTAAGGACGCCCGAGTAAAAAAACGTTTGTCACAGCTGTTACATTTGAAAGGTTTCACTTCAGTATGAATTCTCCGATGAATTCCAAGTTGTCTGTTTCCGGTAAAGCCACGGCCACATACATCACATTTATATGAATTCTCTCCAGTATGAATTCTCTGATGAATTCCAAGCTTTGACTTTCGAATATAACCACGGCCACATACATCACATTTATATGGTTTCTCTCCAGTATGAAGGATCTGATGAAGTGCATGGCTTTCTTTGCGAGTAAAGGCCTTTCCACACACATCACATTTATATGGTTTCTCTCCAGTATGAACTCTCTGATGAATTCCAAGTTGTGAACTTTCGAGTATAGCCACGGCCACATACATCACATTTATATGGTTTCTCTCCAGTATGAAGGATCTGATGAAGTGCATGGCTTTCTTTTCGAGTAAAGGCCTTTCCACACACATCACATTTATATGGTTTCTCTCCAGTATGACTTCTTTGATGAACTGCTAAACAACACCTGGAACTGAACATTTTGCCACACAAATTACATTTATATGCTGTCTCATCTGATTGAACTGCCTGATGTTTATTTAATGATGACAGTGCAAAAAAAAGTTTGCCACAGCTGTTACACTTGTAAGATTTCACCTCAGTATGAATTCTCCGATGAGTTCTAAGTTGTTTCTTTCCAGTAAATTCACAGTCACATACATCACATTTATATGGCTTCTCTCCGGTATGAACTTTCTGATGAATTCCAAGTTGTGACTTTCGAGTATAGCCACAGCCACACACAATACATTTATATGGTTTCTCTCCAATATGAATTCTCTGATGAACTGCTAAGCAACACCTGGAACTGAACATTTTGCCACACAAATTACATTTACATGCTTTCTCATCTATTTGAACTGCCTGATGTTTACTTAAGGACGACAGTGCAAAAAAACGTTTGCCACAGTTGTTACACTTGTAAGATTTCACTTCAGTATGAATTCTCCGATGAGTTCTAAGTTGTCTCTTTCCAGTAAAACCACAGCCACAAACATCACATTTATAAGGATTCTCTCCAGTATGTATTCTCTGATGAATTACAAGTTGTGACTTTCGAGGATAGCCATGGCCACATAAATCACATTTATATGGTTTCTCTCCAGTATGAGTTCTCTGATGAACTGCTAAGTAACACCTAGAACTGAACATTTTGCCACACAAATTACATTTGGATGCTTTCTCATCTGTTGGAACTGCCTGATGTTTATTTAAGGATGACAGTGCAAAAAATCTTTTGCCACAGCTGTTACATTTGTAAGATTTCACTTCAGTATGAATTCTCCGATGAGTTCTAAGTTGTCTCTTCCCAGTCAAGTCACAGCCACATACATCACATTTATAAGGGTTCTCTCCAGTATGAACTCTGTGATGAATTACAAGTCGTGACTTTCGAGTATATCCATGGCCACACACATCACATTTATATGGTTTCTCTCCAGTATGAAGAATCTGATGAAGTGAACGGCTTTGTTTGCGAGTAAAGGCCTTTCCGCACACATCACATTTATATGGTTTTTCTCCAGTATGAGTTCTCTGATGAACTGCTAAATAACACCTGGAACTGAACATTTTGCCACACAAATTACATTTACATGCTTTCTCACCTGTTTGAATTGTTTGATGTTTATTTAAGGAAAACAGTGCAAAAAAACGTTTGCCACAATTGTTACATTTGTAAGATTTCACTTCAGTATGAATACTCTGATGAATTCTAAGTTGTCTCTTTCCAGTAAAGCCACAGCCACATACATCACATTTATAAGGAGTCTCTCCAGTATGAATTCTCTGATGAATTACAAGTTGTGACTTTTGAGGATAGCCATGGCCACACACATCACATTTATATGGTTTCTCTCCAGTATGAAGTCTCCAATGAATTGCAAGTTGTCTGCTTCGAGTATAGCCACGGCCACATACATCACATTTATATGGTTTCTCTCCAGTATGAAGGATCTGATGAACTGTGTGGCTTTCTTTGCGAGTAAAGGCCTGTCCACAGAGATCACATTTATATGGTTTTTCTCCAGTATGAAGGATCTGATGAAGTGCATGGCTTTCTTTGCGAGTAAAAGCCTTTCCACAGACATCACATTTATATGGCTTCTCTCCAGTGTGAACCCTCTGATGAATTTCAAGTTGTGACTTTCGAATATAGCCGCGGCCACAGACATCACACTTAAATGGTTTCTCTCCAGTATGAAGGATCTGATGAAGTGCACATCCTTCCTTGCGAGAAAAGGCCTTTCCACACACATCACATGTATATGGCTTCTCTCCAGTATGAACTCTCCGATGAATTCCAAGTTGTGACTTTCGAGTATAGCCATGGCCACATACATCACATTTATATGGTTTCTCTCCAGTATGAAGGATCTGATGAAGTGCACAGCTTTCTTTTCGAGTAAAGGCCTTTCCACACACATCACATGTATATGGTTTCTCTCCAGTATGAGTTCTCCCATGATTTTGAAGGTGTGCATTGTGCTTAAAGCAGTGGCCACATACATCACATTTATATGGTCTCTCTCCAGTATGAACTCTCAGATGAATTTGAAGCGCTGTGTTCTGTTTAAAGCAGTGGCCACAGACATCACATTTATATGGTTTCTCTCCAGTATGATTTCTCTGATGAACTACAAGGCTCAACATTATCATTAAAAGCCTTGCAACATATGTTACATTTATATGGTTTTCTTCCTGTATGGATTCTTTGATGTCTAGTGAGTTCTGAGTGCTGAAGAAAGGTTATGCCACACTCATTACTTTTGTAAGATTTTTTCTTGGGTCCTTTCTGGTCTGGGGCCTGTTCTGAGGGATGCATAACAGCACTCTCACGTTTATGACAAATGCCTTTGCGGACACTATGAGTTCTCTGAGGTGGCAAACCTGAGGGGCTACTGTTAATATTTGTCACAACTTGATTACACTCAAAAATCGTCCCTTCAGACTGAAGCATCTGCAATTCTTCATGAAAGCTTGATCCGAGTCTTTCAACAGGCTTATCTCCTGCATCATTTCTACTCTGATGATCTTTTCCATCAGTGAGATTTTTGTTATGGGATATAGATATTCCATTGTCACTTCTTTCATCATCTGTCCACAGACTCTCAAAACCATGCACAGTTTCCTGTATCTTCCTGAGGAAAAAATCTTTGGTTTCATGGGTTTCAGTTCTTCTAAACATCTCTCTTTGCAGAATTTCTCCTTTTCCACTGTTTCCTTTTGCTTGTAATTTCTTGGTCATATGTATATGAGACACATCTACAAGATATAAACCATAGGTATCCTATTAATTACAATTCATAAATAAATTCTTTCATATTGAACACATATTATACCAAAACTCAACCCATTCTGAACAGAATTAAGAATCTTCCCGATGATGAACTTAGAAATATAAGGAACATTTACAAAGAAATAGAACTCGTTAACAAAAAAAGTAATCACACATAATTCAAATTAATTTTAGCGTAGCCAAGTTTCAAAGATGCAATCAGGAAAATATTCATTTTATGCAAACTCATGTCAAGTCACAAAAGAAAAGGTATTTTCCCACCATGACCTCAAAGCTCATTCTACTTGGCAGTAAACACACTTCTGTCTCATAATTGAGGAGACAAAACACTAACAATCCATGGACGGGGAGATTGCAGGTTACACTCCATGAGATCACAAAGACTCAGACAGGACTCAGAGGGACTAAGCAGCAAGGATCAAAAAGGCAATACCCTGTAGTGGTAAATAATCCAAAGGAAGCATTCTAACAAATATTGTAAAACATAAATGGCAGTTGACAACAGTTCAACAAGCACTGCATAGTGAAAATAAAGAATCTGTTAAAACAGCTCCACCACCCACCCCCTCACTCCCCATCACAGGGCTTATGAGATCTTACTTCCTTGACCATGGAATAAACCCAGGATCACTGCAGTGAAAGTGCTGAATGCTGTCCACTGGACTGTCAGGGAATTCCCTAAAATAATTTTTACAAAAAAGAACACTTTTCTAAATACCTCCTATAAATCTATAAGCAAACAGACATACAGACATTTTATAACAAGAAGTGGTTCATGTCAGTTATACTGTGTAAAACATAAAGACCATCATCTTTAAATCACAAAGAATTAATAAATGAAAATTCTCTACTTAAGTAACAGTCATTCAATATAGCAATTGCCTATCTATACAGAATCCTTAACTTACTCGGTTCATGAGCTCCAAAATACATGTAAAAGAGCAAGCTTTGGGGACTTCCTCATGGCTTAGAGGCAAAGAATCCGCTATAAAAAAGGAATATTATTCGAAAACTTATTAACTAGAGTCAGAGACAAACTCTTGGGAAGGAAATATAAACTAACGATATACAATATGTAATGCAGACAAAGGGACATGTCACAATAACCATGACATGAAGTAAATATACATTTTATGCAAAAGTAACCTTTGAGACAAATTTCTTGATGGTCCAGTGGATAGCATTACGTGCTTATACTGTAGGGTTACAGATTCCATCCCTGAATGGTGAACTACGTTCGCTTCTGCCACATTGTTCAGGAAAAAAAAAAAGTAACTTCTGACTTTTCCAGTAAAACAGTCAAAATTCTATGACACCTAAGAGCATGAATTAACTCAATTTTTAAAATAAAGGTAGTGGATTCACAGGGTTCATGTACACAACCCCATGGTACATGAAAGGAATGAGCAAGCAGGACTGAAACCCAGACCTACAGATTCATACATGTTAACCACCAGGGCCCACTTGGGCAGAGCAGATTACAAAAGGTTACAACAAACTCTAGGAGTTTAAAAAGATAAGGTCAAGTGAGACACATGAACTGATCTGCGTAACTAACAGCCTTACTCAGCCATCTCACCTATGAATGGTTTCCGAGGTACCACCCCCCACATATCAATTCAGGTCGTGTCCTGAAAATGTGCTTCAGTGGATGAGCATGGGTCATTTTGTACAGTATGAGCAAGGAGGGAACATGCAGCCTGATTCATATATGCATCACGTACAAGACTGGGGATCCAAGAGAGGACCTCAATGTCCACTGTCCTTACAGGTTTCCTGAGTTACAATCATAGAAGATCCAAACCACATTCCTATTATACACACCCCTGAAGGATGTGGCAAAAGAAGTAACAACAGGAATAGCTGAGGGCTCTGAACAGGAAGACAGGTTGAAGGCAGCTCTGTGTAGGGTCTGAGACACCAAATGCAATCGAAGAGCTGCCAGTCTTTTCCCTTCTTCCAATGAGGTCTCCTAAGTGCAGCAAATAGGAAGAGAACCAGGCTGGCTCCAAGGATTATGGCTCTGGAGGTGTTACTGTTGCTCTACATGGACCAAAAAGTGGACATCCCATGGACTCCAGCACAGAAGGGGGACAAAGAGGAAACAGATCCCTTTGAAACACCTCATTACATGCTCCCCAAAGTGAAGCAACAACATTAACAGGAGTCAAACGACACACTGCTAAAGATCATATAAAAACTACCCTTTGGGACTTTTTTCCTTGGAATCCAATTTCCATAAACCTCTCATTCCTTTTTTTCCCCCTTAAATCACTTTTTTCATTTATAAACAGCCACTTGTAAATCAAACCTAATCTTTCTCCCTAATAAAATATAATTTTCATGTAGGATTCAGACAATTTTCACATGGGCTACAGGTTGAATATCTACAATCAGTCTCCTCGTCTCTGCATTTGCTGAGATAAGAGATAGCTAGCCTCCAGCTGAGGAATCTATAGGAATCTATAACAAAAACAGGGTAAATAGCCAGTCTTTGTCTCTTACCTCAAGGGAATAATCATGGCAAGGACAAAGAAAGGAAAAAACCCTGTCTATTAAGGGAGACACTACACATGTGCAGAAAGGTTAGTTGAGGTCAAGTCAGAGGATGATTCCAGGCCATAATGAGTCTTGGAACTCCCAGAAGCCTTCACTTCGAGATTCATCTTGGCTAGGGTATGCGTCCGCACCCCAGGGGAGAGTGCTGAGACAAATTAACCAGAGGGTACAAAGGAAGGTGACTGGCCCAAAGGGACAAGAAGACCTGGAAAACTGTACCTTTTTGAAGAACTGACACTTCCCAAAGGTGGGGCTCTCTCTCTGAGCTAGCCCATGCGCCTTTCCGCATTATGTTTCCTTTCAATAAACTTTTTCCTTTACTCTTTATTTTGTGCCTCTTCATCTGAATTCATTCTTGACTAGGCAGTCAAGATTAGGGACCTTAACCCTATCTGTTGGCTGCTGTGGTCCAATGGTGAGGACTCTTGGTCTGGGAAACAAAGACATTGCTTCCAGCTTCCGCTCACTTCCACTCACTGCTATGAGCATCTAAACTCAATTTCATTTCTCATACCTTTTTTTACTGAAAACATCCACCTTACTTTCCTTAAGCAACCATGAACTGTGCTTTCTATTAGCATTTTCTAGATTGGTGAACAAAAATACCAGTGATAGCTTCTAAAAACATTTGCTTTCTTATAGACAGCATCTCAGGATACTCATCAATAGTCCTAAATCCCTCAGTGTAATACAATAGAAGTATTACACAATGTAGATGACTGAAGACATGTCTTAATTAGATGAGCAAACATTAATACTAGATATTTAATACTGAATATTTCTCAATTCATGTGACCTGATTTGTATGCACTTACTGTTTCTAAAAAAATTTTATTTGTTATTTTTGGCTTCAACAGATCATTGTCGCCGATCCATCTTTCTCTCCTTGTGTTGAGCGGGGACTACTCTTGAGTTGTGGTACACGAGCTTCTCATTGTAGTTACTTCTCTTGTGGACCACAAGTGCTAGAGCATGGGTGGTTCATTGGTGGTGCTGCACAGGCTTAGTTGCTCTGCAGCATGTGCGATCTTTCCAGACCAGGGATTGAACCCATCTTCTGCACTGGCAGGTGGATGCTTTACCACTAAGATGGTAAGCTAAGTGCTTACTTTCTTTTAAAGCCAATTGAGTAAGAGCTCATTTACAAATAAACCTCAGCAATATTATCCAAAATCAAAGACACACACTGAGACATGCATAAATCCAGACAGATTTAAAATGTCTCTCTGATGCTACTGGAGTTGATTGCAATTGCCTCCTCCAGGGGATCTTCCCTAGCCAGGGATTGAATCCACAACTCCTACATCTCTCACACTGGCAGGCAGCTTCTTTACCACTAGAGTCATCTGGGATCACTGGTAAAGGTTAACTTCAAGATTTTCTGTAGGCAGGGCTTTTTAAGAAGCTAGCTGTTTTTATTCCATATGCAAAAAGAAATGGTTTGTACTCTAAAAAAAAAAAAAAATCATTTTAACCAGTATTCTCCAGACTCTAAAGAATATCACAGCAATCCCTGTGTCAAAAACATTATCCTCCTTTTCTATAGTCACAGTTTTATATCTAAAATACAGATCAAATAGTTCTCAAATTGACTGTGATAACAGGGGCACATGGATGATGAAAATCTTGGATTGTCACTCTGGGTAGATGGGGGTCTTCACTTGATCAGAAGAATCTGAAAGGATAAATAAATCTGCCAGAGTGGGGACAGCAGTGGAGGAAGCTGCCCCCCACCCACCACCGAGAGACAGGGGAAGTTAGCTCCATCAGGGGACTAGCTGATGGAGAGGGAGACAGAGGAGTTGAGAAGGGTTAAAGGCCACAACAGGACAAAGATAACGGAGACACAAAGGGCAGTGGCAGACACTGTTAGAGCTGTGGGCCAGCTCAACAGACAGCCCACTTAAAAAGTGAGGAGCTAATCAGCTGAAATATAATTTGACATTGTATATATAGACAATCATCCTCACTAATTGCACAATTCTGTTTCCAGGTGCAACTTCTTTTCAGACAATTTTAATTTACCTTTATGTACCTCATGTTACTTCCCTGGTGGCTCAGCTGGTAAAGAATCCTCCTGCAATGAAGGGGACACCTAGGTTCAATCCCTGGGTTGGGAAGATCCCCTGAAGGAAAAGATAAACCACTCCAGTATTCTGGCCTGCAGAATTCCATGGACTCTATATTCCATGGGGTTGCAAAGAATTCAACAGGACTGAGCGAGTTTCCCTTTCATTTTATGTACCTCATGGCAGGAGAGAGAAGGATTCAGACAGGATCCAGCAGGACAGATTCTTATCCTTTCTCAACGGGTGAGAGTCACAAACATCCAGTAACTTCTAAAGGTACAGCCCTCTTTAATTTAAGGTTCCAATTCTCACACCATCCAGTGAAGACGTCCCATGTATCAGCTAACTAGTAGAAAGGCGAGTCTTCACATAAGGGAATAAAAACTTCATCAACCTTAACCTCTTTCTTCTTACAGAGTGGCATTTTGTCTCACAAATACTGCTCACAGGGCCAATTAAAGTTTTGTAAAAGTTGTCACTTTTGTCTCAGGTTCAAAGATTTCTTAACAAAATTAGCGACTTGTTCTGTAAATAAATAATACAAATACTTATCATAGAATTATCGAGCTCACTTTCAATATGCTAACAATAAAAGCAAAGAGAAGTGGAAACAGCAGAAGATACATCACCAAATTGGGTTCTGAAAACTCAAACAGCGCTGCGAAGTCCCAGGACAGCCCATCTGGAGACTAAGTGGGGAAAAGGTCCCAGGCAGTGTGTTAGGGTCTTGGGTGAGACTTCAAAGAAGGCAGTTTGGGGTTCCCCTTTAAATCCCAGGATGCTATCTGTTATCATCAGCAATCTGTGAGCAAATAGCACATCTGTTTTTCTGTTAATGCTATTTGTCCTAAAAAACCTATAATGTTGCTAAGCCTGGGGCTGAGTAAGCCAGGGCACCTCCAAGGGCTCGACAACCTCAAGATGTGTCCCTTATCTTATCTCTGGTGTTGCAAGCCTTGCACTCACATCAAGCAGTCAGGGCACTCACAGTCAGGGCAGTGTCCAGGCAGGTTAGAAGCAAACTCAGAGGCCTGCTTTAGAGAGGACCTAGACCCTGTGCCTCCTGCATTGCCAGGTGAAGAATCCCATCTCTTTTGTCATCCAAGAAGTGATGGACATTTTGGACAGACAGAAAAATATTCACAAATTAATTTACTATCTGTGTCCTTCTGAATGCACAGGAAACAGTATAATATACAGTATAATATGCAGATATCTGGGCTTCCCCAGGGCTCAAAGGTAAAGTATCCACCTGCCACCCAGGAGACATGGGTTTGACCCCTTCGGGGGAAGATCCCCCTGCACGAGGGCATGGGAACCTACTCCAATACTCTTGCTGGGAGAATTCCATGGACAAAGGAGCCAGGAGGGCTACTGGGTCGCAAAGAGTTAGGCACGATTGTAGCAACTGAGCACACAGGTATGCATGCATAGTTCCTTTCCAAGAACTAGTGAACCAAGAACACAGGTGTAAAAAACAGGGAATTGGATATTTTAAACTTCGAAATCAGCTTTATAAATACTCAAGCTGTGGAAAAACTTGTGTATCACACAGTGCGCAGATCACCTGAAGAAAGGACGAGCTTAAACTCCTGATGCCAATCACAAAGTTTTTTCAAGTCTGAATCAACAAGGCTATGAACTTAGTCAAGCACTACAGGGGCACCCAAGAGACACAGAGGGAAAATGCAGAGATACCCCAAACCAGATTCCAACTTCACAGGGAAGTGATCCTCACCCACAGACAGCAGGTTCCTGTAGGTCTCCTCCATCACATCCCAGTACAAGGCCCTCTGAGCAGGGTCGAGGCATTCCCACTCCTCTGGAGTGAACTTAATGTCCACATCCTCGATGGTCAACTGTGTCTGAAATGAAAGCACATTTCATTAACAGGTGGTGAGGAGGATTCTTATTTTCACACGAAATGAGAAGAGGTGAGAGGGGTAAGGATCAATTCAGGTAATGTAATATTCTGATAGATCCATTAAAAGCTATTTGGAACAAACTGTGGGTCTCTAATTTCCAAGTTGTTTCATAAGACTATGACATCTTCCAATCAATATGAATTTGTCACTTGTGTGGACAACACATGAAGAATATACAAATAAAACTCATACAGTGAGTAGTCTATGCAGAAGTGTTACACTGTACACACTGAGGAACATTCACTATCTAGATGAGTTACAGCAAGAGACTGCTGTCTTCAGAGATGACAAAGTCCACAGCGGCTTTAAAAGAACACACACTGTGATGATTATGACATCACACAGGTGTTTCAGCACTTCAGACACACTAAGCATTACTCTAAAGACTTTAAACAGATGAACCTATCATCAACATGACAGTATGTTAGAGAAGCTCTGTGTCCATCTGACTGGGGAGAAAACTCATTCTAAGAATTCGTGCAGATCAAACAGTTAAGAAATGAGGCAACAGCACCTGAGGTAAGGTTGTTGGGACTGACAACTGAACCTAAGGAATCAGTGAGTTAAGTACCAGAGCAGAAAAGTGCATCCACAGAGAGTTCCGTGAGAATACCTGAAATAAGTTCAAGAAAGCTGAAGTGCAATGGAGCTGTAGAATCCCAGATCTTTTGTCAGCCAAGGAAAGATGGACATGACAGATGGACAGAAAAATATTCACAAATTAATTTACTATCTACCTCCTTCTGAATGCACAGGGAACACTATAATATGCAGTATCATAAGTAGGTATCTGGGTTGCCCTGAGGCTCAGCAGTAAAGAATCTACCTGCAATGCAGGGGACATGGTGTTGATATCTCTGGGGGGAAGATCCCCCTGGAGGAGGGCAGGGCAACCCACTCCCATATTCTTGCCTGGAGAATTCCAGGAACAGAGGAGCCTGAAGGGCTATGGCCCACTGGGTTGCAAAGAGTCAGATATGACTATAGGATAAATGGTCACCTGTACAGGGTCACCCCCTCTTCCCACCAACCACACAATGTCAATACTCTTACTACAATTTCCATCATTCACGTGATGAGGTAGAAAAAAACTTAAGGAAATGGAAAACACTTAAGATACAAGTGCAACTGCTACAAAGCATAACACATGTTTATGAGATGATGTTCTGTAATAAAAGCATGGAATTAGACCCATGCACTCATGCATGCAAATGTAAACATACAACTGGTTGAAACAAGGAAGAACTGTGTTTATTTTTATCTTTCAATCAAAATTTACTGAGCGTCAAGTCTGGGTCCCAAGCTGGGAATACAGTAGTGAACATAATGGAGCTTATGGTCTAGCAGCCAGCCACCCAATTACATCCATAATTTTAACATTACTATTGCAATATGTGCTCTGAAACAGGCCTGATGCTACAAGATTTATCGGAAAGTCTTGACGTACATCAAGAAATCAAACAAGGTCTCCACGAAGAAGAAACACTTTGATTGGCAAAGTGGGAAATGGAAGAGTGCTGCAAGCAGAAAGAACAGCTTGAGTGCTGGCTCTGAGGCAGGAAGATATTTAGTGAACAGAAAACCAGCCAGTCTGACTGGGACACAGGGAACAAAGAGGGGTGATGCCAGGTAGAGGCTGCTTTCTACAAGGTCTTTGGATTTAGGACTTTATTCCAAAAGTAACTGGAAGTCACTGAAGAATCTGCAGGAGGTCAATCAGAGGTTTAGATTTGTTTTTCAGAGCTCACTCTGCTGTGTGTGGAGGTTGTTGTTGCTTAGTCACTCAGTCATGTCAGATTTTTGCAACCTCATGGTTTCCCACCATGCTCCTCTGTTCATTCACGGGATTTTCAGGCAAGAATATTGGAGTGAGTAGCCATTTCCTACTTCAAGGAGATGCCTTTTGACACATTCTGGGATGATACTCCCATTTGCTTTTATTCATATGTATTTCATAATCTTTGGGACATTAAAAATGAATCAATTGTACTTCAGTAATTTGTCCACATTCTAATTTTTTAAAAGTTAATTATTTTGGTTTTCCTGGGCCTTTGTTGCTGTGAGGAGGCTTTCTGTATTTGCAGCTACAGTGCACAGGCTTCTTATTGCAGTGGCTTCTCTTGTTTTGTAGGACAGGGTCTAGAGTATGTGGGTTTCAGTAGTTATGGCTCCCAGGCTCCAGAGCTCACACTCAGTAGTTGTGGTGCATGGGCTTAGTTGCTCTGAGGCATCTTCCTAGACCTGGGATGGGACCCGTGCACTGTACATTGGCAGGCACATTGTTATCCACTGTATCACCAGGGAAATACTCAACATTATCTTATACTAGTTTAAAAAAATGAAAAACAAGCAGAAAATAATATACAGAAGATTTATTCTAATCAGTATAAAAATACCTGTATTTACAAATAATATAAGGGCTTCCCTGGTGGCTCAGTGGTAAAGAATCCACTGGCCAGTGCAAGAGACCCAGGTTTGCTATCTGGACCAGTAAGAGCCCACATGCCAAGGGGCAACTAAGCCCCTGAGCCTCAATTTCTAAGCCAGAGCTCTAGAGTCCAGTAGGTGAAACTACTGAAGCCAGCGCACTCTAGAGCCTGTGCTTCAAGATGAGAGAAGCCACCACAATGAGAAGCCCGCACAC
The DNA here is from genome assembly GCF_023699985.2 of Odocoileus virginianus. Classification (NCBI taxonomy): domain Eukaryota; kingdom Metazoa; phylum Chordata; class Mammalia; order Artiodactyla; family Cervidae; genus Odocoileus; species Odocoileus virginianus. Next base: position 550,631 of record NW_027224286.1, read on the forward strand.
CACAACTAGAGAGTGGCCCCCACTCGCCAGAACTAGGTAAAAGCCACTGAAGCAATGAGGAGCCAGTACAGCAGAAAAGTATATTTAAATATAATAATATGATATTATCATTAATGATAGGTATGTAGTTATTAACAAAATCCAAAGTTTATCTTTTTATTCCATGAGCAAATATTGCCATCAAGATTAGCAAAGTTGGGGGAATTCCCTGTCAGTCCAGGGTTTAAGATCTCGCACTTCCACCACAGGGTTTCAGGTTCAATGCCTCCTCAAGGAACTAAGACTCTGCAAGCTGCATCGTGCAGCCAAAAAGGAAGAATAAATCATCAGCAAACTATATTTCATAGTTTAAATTAGACGCTGTAATGAAACACTCTCTATCCCTGAGGTCTGTTTCTGAACTTTCCATTTCACTCCGAAACACTTAAAATTTTCAAGGAGGTCCTAATTTAGTTTTAAATGTACTATAAGAAGTCAGGACTGATTCCCTCTCATTGGCTTCTTTTCCAGATTCCAGCACGTACTGTGCATGTTAATAAATACCTCACATCTACGTGCAGCTTCTTTACCCCGGTTGACAGAGAGCAGACAGAGCATCCAGATGGGCCCTAAGCAATCCCTGCTGCCCAACAGCACTGAGACCCCATTTGCAACCCGTGGGTGAGAAGCCCTGCCCAGGACGGTGTCCAGGGGAGCCTCCTCACAAGGGCCAGGTCACCGGGTCATGGGGACATGGGATCTAAGTGGAGACGACAGACGCTGAGGGAAGGTTCCGGGTAAGTGCGTATGTATAGGAGTCAGAGAGGATACTCCAGAGTCAGACACGATTAGCGAGTCCAGAGAAGGGCATTTCAGGAAGGCAGTGTGAGAATCCACTGAGAATATGACCTTACCTTAGAAAGAGCCATTCCTGACACGTTTTCTTTCACCTTCCTCCTCTTCTGGACTTCTTCCTCAGCTAACACGAGTCTTCAGAGGAGTGTCAAGAAGGTGGAAAACATGTTATTTAATGCTTAGAGTCAACACACCCCTTTCCTGAGCCCCAACCACACACACAGGGAAGCCCTCACCATGTGGAACAGACAGTCCCCTGTGCCCACTGTCTCAGGAGGGACTCAGGACAGTCAACTCCCACACAGAGTCCAACACGGGACTTTCCCACACTTTCCCTTGGATCACACTCCCCTCCTGGTGAGGCCTCATGCACACAGCAGCAGGGGGCACCTCCGCTCACCCCACGATCCCCTCAGGTCACACAGCAGGCCCTGGTCCAGCCCCACTCAGAGCAGAGCACCCTCCCCTCCCCCAGGGTCTGATCTGCAGTCTCAGAAGTGGAGGCTAAGAGCCCTGGTGCTCAATGCAGGATCCAGATCGGAATCATCTGCGGCCTGTGCACATTCCTGGGGCGAGGCCCCACACGAGATCCTGAGGAGCGTGTCTGATGGGGGAGGGGTACAAAACATGCCCTGGCAAAATGCCTCATGATCTCATGTGAAGCCTGTGTTGAACACCACTCAAGGAGTCAAGTCCAACCTACCTCCCACTTTCTTCTTTTCCAGCATTACTGACATAGAACGGCCTATCAAGAAGGTGTTGTGTATACATTCCATGCACGTTGTGTCCATGTGACACATGTGTACACTGTGAAATATTTATCACTAACCACAAACCAGCACATCCATCACCTTCAAATTCCCATGGTTTGTGTGTGGTGACAACATCGACACTTTATTCTCCTGTCAAATTTCCATAACACAGGATTAACTACAGTCAGCATGCTGCACATACCTCCCCAGTATGTACTCATTTTACATCTCAAATCTCTACCTTTTGACCAACATCTCCCCATCTTCCCCACCTCCGAGCCCCAGATAACCACCATCCCACTGTCTGGTACTAGTGGTTTTCACTTTTTCACATTCCACATAATGGAAGCACATATAGTATCAGTCTTTCCCTGTCTGTCTTGATTCACTTAGCACAATGTTTTCTACATTCATCCAATTGACACAAGTGACAAAAATCGCCATTTTTATGGGTGCACAATATGTCATTACATATGTGTGTGTTCGCTTGGGTGTATGTTACTGACCTAGAACCTGGGCTCTTTAATCAACAGCATTAGTTAAGAGATCAAAGGAGAAATTCAGGGAAGGCTTTATTTTGACCCCTGCTGCAGTAAGGTGGAGCTAGAATAAGAAGTATGTGACCAACCCACAGTCCTAGTCCTCACCCTGAGAGTGAGATGCTGAAAGCATCCTGGGAGGAACAGGAATACAGTGCACCCTCCATGAAGAGAAAACAGAAACCACTCCAAATAATTAAAGGAGAAGGGCATCTCTGATGAGAGTGATACAGAGGCAGTAAACGTGGCTAACTTGACAGCGAATATCAGAAGAAAAAGTGGAGACCTCGCTGGCCTAGAGGCTAAGGAACAGAAAGAGCGAGAGCCATGGTCACTATTTAATGACCAAAGGTAGGAGAAAAACCTAAGATCTGAGACAGAGAAGGTTTTGCTGTTTATGAACAAGGACTAAGTGAATGTGAGCAGGACAGACTGACTAAGAGAACGGGGTCGACTCCCAGGATGAGGCTGGAGACCCTGGCAGCGACCTGAGGATGACAAAGGGCTGTGGAGCCACCTGAGGAGTCAGCATGCTGCCCTGAGGACATGGGGAAACCAGCGGAGGTGGGAGGCCTCCCTGCATATTGACCCTTATTCATAGAAGACGGCTCATGACTGTCTCTCTGACTCTGAGCCTATGTTCCCACCTCCATCCTACAGTTGTCCTTTGAATTCTGGAAAACTGGGATTCATTTCAAATTCTAGTAACAAGTGGGAACTCCCTCCAAGAAAAACTGCCACACACAGTCACACACCCAATTTGGCCAATCATTTCAGGGTTCACTGTTGCTCAGCTTCTGGACCTGAGGAAGCATCATCAGATCAACTCATAGCTCACTAGTTACTGGATCACATAAAAGAGAGGAAAATGGACCATCATATTAACTGCTTAAATTAGGTCTTGATTCAATAAAAAGGATCACTGACATCCTTACTAAGTACTCATCAAAATAGTTTACAACTATTTACTAGTTACCAAAAAATGTTTCCAAGATATAACACAAAGAGAAGACAGAAAATGGGCTTCAAATAAATGTGAAACAAACCTAAGTTAATCAGCTTATTAAAAATTTTTTCATTGAAAAACTCTGATGCAAAGTGGAAAAAAATAAAAATCAATGGATAATATAGCAAATTTCCAAAAGAATAACATGAACTAATTTCAGGAGACCACCAAATCTTTTCAGATGTCAATAGCTGTTTACAAGAAAGCAAATATTGAAATGAACTAATCTTTATCCCAAGCTAAAAAAAGAATTAAATGTAAACAAAGGAGAAAGCAAAAAGGAAAACCATCACTAAGAACACGTTTAAAGTTCCTTGAAAAGGTACCATGTAGTAACAGTCTGTCAATTCTTTAACCATTTCTCCTCTCCCACAACCTCTACTCCACACCAGGAAAAGGGAAGCGGGTGACCCACCTCTGAGAGTCAAGTCACTGCCTTACCCCCAAATTCAACAGACTCTGCACATGGATGCTACCTTTCAATACAAATAATTACAACCACCACAAGCCTTATAGACAGAAGTACTGCAATTCTCACCCTTTGTATAATTTAAAGGAGCAAGATTTAAATTTATTAGACTGTAAAGCTAAAAATCAATGTATCACATCTTAATTCTTTATCCAATTGACTCAGCACTCTTCTGGATCTAGTCCCCACCACCACCTGCACACTACTTGTTTCCACTTCATTGGGTTTATCTGTTTCCCTATTTCTTTCTCTGTCTCCCTTCCTCTTCCCCTCTGCTCTCCTGCTGTGCCTGTCCTCCTGTCTTACTTCTTCCCTGACTCCTATCCGGCCTCTCTCTGTCATCTGTTCCCCATAAAGATGCTTTCCTCTCCAACCTCCCTGATAATCCAAAATCTCCATATATTTCTCCCTTTCTTCCTCCAGCTCTGCCCTCCCTTCCTCCCAACTCTCTGGCACCTCCAAGTGCAATGGTTCCTTTCAGCTCACTTTCTTTCTCAGCTCCTCCAATCACTCAGTTCAGTTGCTCAGTCAAGTGAGACTCTTTGGCATCCCATGGACTGCGGCATGCCAGTCTTCCCTGTCCATCACCAACTCCCGGAGTTTGCTCAAACTCATGTCTATCCAGTCAGTGATGCCGGCCCCTTCTCCTCCCACCTTCAATCTTATCCAGCATCAGTCTTTTCCAATGATGTAGTTCTCATCAGGAACCCAAAGTATTGAACCTTCAGCTTGAGCATCAGCCCTTCCAATGAAAATTCAGGACAGATTTCCATCAGAATTGAGCCGCTTGGTCTCCTTGCAGTCTAAGGGACTCCCGAGAGTCTTTTCCAACACCACAGTTCAAAACCATCAACCCTTTGGCGCTCAGCTTTCTTTATGGTCCAACTCTCACATGCACACGTAACTACTGGAAAAACCATAGCTTTGTCTATAGACTTTTGTCGGCAAAGTAATGTCTCTACTTTTTAATACGCTGTCTAGGTTGGTCATGGTTTTTCTACCAAGGAGCAAGCATCTTTTAATCTAATAGTTGCAGTCACCATCTGCAGTGATTTTGGAGCCCAGGAAAATAAAGTCTGTCACTGTTTCTGTTCACTAGTAGTACCCTTTCTCTGCCAGCATGATACTGTCTGCAGGTCAAGGTTCCAACTCTTGTATCCTCTTTGTCAGCTCTCTGTGTGAACTGTCTCTCCCCTATCGCCCTCTTTGGGACCGGTAATTCACAGCCCGTCTCTCTTGAAGGCTATAGAAGGGGGCGTCAGAGGACGAGATGGTTAGATAGCATCCCTGGACATGAATTTGAGCTGACTCTAGGAGATACAGGGGTCGCAAAGACTCAGACTCAACAACACCACCTCCATATGTTGTTCACCTTTAACTTTCCGGAGACCCTGCTTTTCTCTAAACGTCTCTCCTTTACCCACCATTACCTTCAAGGCTGTTTCCTGTTGCTACCTCTTCGCAAGTTCCTCACCAATCCTCTTCATTGCCATCGCTTTTCCCTCATGCTATTTTCAATTTTCTATTTCTCTCGGAGTCGCTGTCTCTGCTTCTCCTGACCCTCCTGGCCTCCTATTTGCAGGAATGGCGACTGAATAAGAAGCCCCCAGCGGCAAGAGCCAAATTCGAATGCCTGAAGGGCAGAACTACCGGCCTGAGGAGAAGCGACGACTGAGCGGCTGGGAGTCTCAGGAGGGAGGCGGGCTCTCCAGAATCCCAGGACCGGGGAGAGAACCGGGCCTCTCAGGGAGCGGGGGCCGGCGCGGCCTCCAGGGGTCGAAAGCGCGAGCCTGGGGACCTCGGAGCGAATAAACCCACATCGCCCAAGAGAATTTCACGCGGTGCAGGAAGGGCAGAGGGATCAGTGAACTCAGAAGTTGGTTTTCAGCAGCAATGACGTGCAAAACGAAGCATCTCAGGGATCAAAGGCAGGCATCCGCTTCACAGCGAATTTAAAGCAAAATGGAGGCGCCTCTTCGCCACACAGGAACATCTGAATTTGCTGGAGGTGGTGGGATGGGCGCGAAGATTTCGATTCAGTAGCGACCCTCAACCCACATTACAGAGGAAAGACAACTACAGAGGGGAAGACGTGACCAGAAAAAGAGAAACTCACTTTGCGCTGACACCTCCGCTCGCCGCTCTCCGCTTCCGGGTGTGTGACGCTGTGCGCACGCGCAGTGAAAAAGCGGAACGGCCTGGAGGCGGGGCCCGAGCGGAGCCCAGCGGTCCGGGGCGCGGGCCGGAGAGAAGTCAGGCCTGCGTGGGGACAGTGGGAGGGTGAGGCGGCCGGGGCCTCACTGCTGAAGGTGGCTGCAGTCAGGAAATGAAAAGACGGCCTGCTCCATGAGAGGAAAGGTATCATAAAAGTAGACAGTGTATTTTAAAGCAAAGGCATCACTTTGCCAACGAAGGTCCCTAATGTCAAAAGTGTTATTTTTCCAGTAACAGGTAGGGATGTGAGAGCTGGTCCATAAACAAGGCTGACCACAGAATTGATGCTTTTGAATTGTGGTGATAGAGAAGACTCTTGAGAGTCCCTTGGACAACAAGGAGATCAACCAGTCAATCCTAAAGGAAATCAACCCTGAATATTCACTGGAAGGATTGATGCTGAAGCTCCAATACTTTGGCCAATTGATGCAAATATCGGACTCATTGGAAAAGACCATGATGCTGGAAAGATTTAGGGCAAGAGGAGAAGGGGGTGACAGAGGATGGTTGGATAGCATCACTGACTCAATGGACATAAATTTGAGCAAAGTCCAGGAGACAGTGAAGGACAGGGAAGCCTGGCATACCACAGTCCATCAGGGTGCAAACAGGTGGACACCACTGAGCGAGGGAACAGCAGAATACATATACATATATCCATTCTTTTTAAGGTCTTTTCCCCATTTTCCCCCATATAGCTCATTATAGAGTATCTAGTAGGATTCCCTGTGCTATCTAGTAGGTCCTCATTACTTACTGACTTTATGCATAGTAGTGACATGAAGTGAAAGGTATGTTAATCCACATCTCCCAGTTTATTCCACCTCCTCTCATGCCCTGATAACCATACCTTGTTTTCTATGTCAGCACCTCTATTCCTGTTTGTAGAGAAGTTCATTTGTACCCTTTGTTTAGATTCCACAGATAAGTGATACCATATGATATATGTCTTTCTCTTCTGTCTCTTGTTGATAGAAAAGCTGAAGTCTCCCAGACCCCCATGACACACAAGAGAAAGGCTCAACCACCTACTGGTTAGAACAAAAGAACCACAGACTCAGCGTCTAACGCACATTTCTGAGTTCTTTTTTAAAAACATTTTTTGATTTGACTGCATCAGTTCCCATGACTTCATGGCAAATAAAAGGGGAAACGTGGAAACAGTGACAGACTTTATTTTCTTGGCTCCAAAATCACTGTAGATGGTGACCACAGCCATGAAATTCAAAGATGCTTGCTCACTGGAAGAAAAGCTATGACAAACCTAGACAGAGTATTAAAAAGCAGAGTCATTATACTGCCGACAAAGGTCAGTATAGTCAAAGATATAGTTTCTCCAGTATTCATATACAGATAGGAGAGTTGAGATATACAGAAAGATGAGCGCCGAGGAATTGATGCTTTTGAACTGTATGTTGGAGAAGACTGTTGTGAGTACCTTGGACTGCAAAAAGATCCAACCAGTCCATCCTAAAGGAAATCAGTCCTGAATATTCATTAGAAGGACTGATGTTGAAGCTGAAACTCCAATACTTTAGCCACTTGATGCGAAGAGCTGACTCATTAGAAAAGGCCGTGATGCTGGTAAAGACTGAAGGCAGGAGGGGACGACAGAGGATGAGATGGTTAGATGGCAAAACTGACTCAATGCACAAGATTTTGAGCAAGTTCTGGGGTGATGGTGGAGGACAGGGAAACCTGGCTTGTTGCAGTCATGGGGTTGCAAAGTGTGGGCCATGACTGAGCAACTGAACAACAGCATCATAAGCAATCACCTAATGCCACCATTCCAGTAGCAATTTTCTGTCTTAGGGCTATAAAACTTGGCTGCAAGCCTGGGAAAGCATTCCACTCTCCCTTGAGCTGACCCACTGTGCTAACACTGTCATCCAGTCTAATAAACTTTATTCTCTTCCCTTTCGGCCTCGTGTCTGGAAATCCTTTTTCAAGCTGTGCACGGACCATGACAGTCACTCTGAAGCACTGGCCTGTCTTACGAGGGACAGAGTGAGCTTGAATTCGGTCACACCACTAAACTTGGAACACACCCATACGCCACGTGTGCGGCTCAAGCAGAAGCTCTCACTTGCTGCTTCCCACAACTCTCCTGCAGACCCAACACTCCCCTCCAAATTCTCCCATTTTCACCAGTTTTCATGTGCAGTTGAGCAATAGGGCTACACGGCAGAGAGCACTGGGCATGGGCATTGCAACAGAAACACACAAGCTGCAACTCCAAGGACACTGGGCACTCAGTACAGAGACCAAGAAGCTGATCCTCCTGGGAAAACCTGCCAGCAACTGGGGACATCTCAAAGTTTAGGCCCCTGAGATTTGGTTGGATTGAGCTCAGTGAAGAAGTCACAAAGAGAGAGAGGCCCCAATATCACTGCCCAGTGTCCTCCCCCACTCAGAGCTAAATGGAAGATACCCCAGTTCTTTAAGGATGTTGGGGGGGGGTCTCCTTTATACCCCCTTAGATTCCAAAGCTTCTGGCCACTCTAACCACAGTAAAATCAGTATCCTCCACTCTGAGCAGATAAACTGCTGGAAATAATGCATTTCCCCACAACAGCCCTCATATGAAGTCTCCCATTAACAGGAATACCATTCCTCAACAGGCTTCTACTCTACAGATCTTTTATTCAATCCGCCCACATGTTGCAAACCAAGACCTGAGCCTATTCATAACCCTGTCTCTACATCCCATACAACTGTGTACAGCACTCCTGTTATCATCCCAATTCTAGGAAAACCTCCCTTCTCCAATTTTAATTAATGAAGACAACCCACTCCTACTCAACTCCATCAAAGCTCTATTAGCTGGAAGCATTTTCAACCCATTTCTTATCTCTGACAATATTCCACCTACAACAGTCCCACAAATAACTGGGCCTCATTACTTGAAGATAACTGCTCCTTTGCCCCCTGCCCCACGTAATCATATCAGGCTTGAGTCTAGCACTGACAGTCAACCTAAAATACACAAAATCTGAAATTATCCCTCAAATGTCTTCGGAATTCTCCAGTCTCTTAGGATATTTTCCTACTATTATACATCACTTTTCACCACGCTTGTCAGCAATCCAAAAGTCAGCATTATCCCCACTGGGTTTCATATCACTGGAAAACATGCAACCAAAACCCACTTCTTTAATTCAAAGAAAACTGCCTACACTAGTATCAGACCAAAGGGGCTCCCCAGGTGGCTCAGTGGTAAAAAATCCGCCTGCCAATGAAGGAGATGCAAGAAAAGGAGGATCCATCCGGGAGTCGGAACATCCCCACCATTAGGAAATAGCAACCCACTCCAGTATTCTTGCCTGGGAAATCCCATGGACTGAGGAGCCTGGCCGGCTACACTCCATGGGATCCCAAAGAGTCAGACAAGACTGACCATAGAGAAGATTTCTATTTCTCTTTGAGTCTAGTGCTCATACCAGTAAGTAGCAACACTGAAAATAATTTACTAAAATGAAGGGCCGTTGTAGTCGATTTAGTACCCTGGTCATATAAACCAGAAAGGGACAGTAATATGGCTCCCTAACAGTGAGAAAAAATTCCAGCTCCACCAGCAGTCCCAAAGCTGAAATTCTAAACTAGTTCCTGCTCTCCCTCCTCCAGCTTGTGTTTGATAGCAGGCGCAAGCACAGCGGCCGCTGCCGGACGCCGTGTCTGCTGTTCGGTTGGTGTTTCTCTGAAAGCCGGTGCCGTCGAACTTCCCGCCATGGCTGAGTTAGATCCGTTCGGCGTCCCCGCTGGCGGTCCCGCCCTGGGGAACGGAGTGGCCGGCGAAGAGGACCCTGATGCGGCCTTCTTGTAGCAGCAGGAGAGCGAGACTGCGGGCATCGAGAGCGACTAGGCCTTCGCCATCCCGGACGGCGGCGCCCCCGGACACCAGCCTTACGGCGAGCCGCAGGGGGTTCCAGATGCTGTTAATGGCTTGATGAATGGAGAATGCTGTCAGGAGAGTAATGGGAGGACAGACAGTTACGCAGCTATTTCACAAGTGGATCGACTGCAGTCAGAGCCTGAAAGTATCCGTAAATGGAGAGAAGAGCAAACCGAGCAAAGCTTGGAAGCCCTTGATGCCAATTCTCGGAAGCAGGAAGCGGAGTGGAAAGAAAAAGCAATAAAGAGCTGGACGAGTGGTATGCAAGGCAGGACGAGCAGCTCCAGAAGACAAAAGCCAACAACAGGGCAGCAGAAGAAGCCTTTGTAAATGCCATTGAGGAGTCGTCCCCAGGCACTGAGTGGGAACGGGTGGCCCGGCTGTGTGACTTTAACCCCAAGTCCAGCAAGCAGGCCAAAGACGTCTCCCGCATGCGTTCTGTCCTCATCTCCCTCAAGCAGGCCCCCCTGGTGCACTGAAGAGCCTCCCTGTGAAACACTACATCTGCAGCATCTTAATCCTACTCAGTGAAGCTCTTCACGGTAACTGGATTAATTATGTTGATTTCTTTTGGACCAAACCTTTTGTCTTTAGAGTTGATCACTGTGATTGCATGTTTCCTTCAACTGTGCTCTCCCTGGCATTCAAAGAGGAGGGGAGGTGGCGGCAGAGGAAGGATGGGAGGCCTCCCAACGGCAGCCTCAACCTATGCTTTTGTGCATTATTCTGAGAATAAATTTCTGTTCCAAGAAATAAAAATAAATAAATAAACTAGTTCCTGAACACGTGTTTTCAGATATTTACAAAATTATCAGGTGCCATGTCATAAACAAAATGACTTTTCCCCTATAAATTACTAGGTATTTTGTACACTATATGCGTTACCTCAGGATTTTACACCTAAAGGAAATCACACCCTGGGCCTCTCACGGCCACATCTGAATTGACTTGGGGTGGAGGAACGGGTAGGGGAACAGGAAGGTCCAAGGTGACCCGAGACCACGGATATGGAGGAGAGGGCGATACCGCAGGCGCAGGTTAAGAAAAATAAAACATAAAACCACCTCACGATTCCCAGGGCGACCGCACCTACCAAGAGTCGGCTTCGGAATTTGCTGTAAACTCGCCTGCGTCGTGTAGAGACGCAACAGACTCCTCTGCCCTAGGTACGAGACGAAAGCCCAGCGAGGGGCGGAGCGTACGACACTCGCCTGCCTCTGGGCGTGTGAGGGGCGGGGCGTAGGACAGGCGTGCGTCTAGGGCGTGAGGGGCGGGGCGTAGGACACGCCTGTGTCTGGGGTTGCGAGGGGCGGAGCCAAGCGAGGCCGAACTGGGCCGAAATGGACCGAGCAGGGGCCAGCTGGACTGAGCGGGGCCAAGAGGATACCCGCGCGCTTCTACGTTTGGTTCCCGAGTTATCTTGTCAGTGTTGAGAAGTACTTGAGGGCTTTCTGGTGGGTCAGACTGGAAAAGAATCCGTCTGCAATGAAGGAGACCTGGGCTGGGAAGATCCCCTGAAGGAGGGTATGATCATCCACTTCTGTTCTTGCCTGGAGAATCCGATAGACAGGAGCATGGCGGACTCAAGTCCATAGCGTCCCAAGGAGTCTGGCACGACTGAGCGACTAAGCACTCACACACGCCCACAGAGGGTTTTACACGTCTTGGGTTGCACCATAGTTTCTTTATTAGTTAAATAACTGTAACAGTTTTAAAGTAAAAGCGTAAAATTCTGTCGGGTAATTACGTTTGAAACGAAGAAGGTCGCCTCTTAACAATAGGATTCCTGCGATGAGGCTGAAGCGATTCAGAGGTCTGGAAGCTGAAATCTGGTGTGGCCGCACGGCTGGGGGGTGCGTGAGGGTTGATGTGAGGCGGTCGTGGGGGTGGGGTGGGGGTTGATGTGGGATGGTGGCTGGACCCAGGAATATTCCTGAGATTAGAATTAATTGAAGTCGTTTAAGAAAAGAAGAGCTGGATTTGTGTGAATGACAAGCTAGAATATAAAGCACACAACTCTTAGAAAGGGCTACTTCATACTAACACTTTTAGGGAGAAAAATATCTTGATATTCCACTTCTTCAAGGATAAAGGTTATTAGTCACTGCAGTGGCCCAGCGACAGTGCACCCTGAGGGGAATGCAGGACGGAGTAAAGCAGTCAGCTTTCTGTGGTTTGGACATTCTGGCCTTGTTAGACCAGGAAGGGCCGCTTGGGCCCATCCTCCTCCTCAGCAGGTATCGATGTTTGGGGGAAATGGCAACCCACTCCAGTATTCTTGCCTGGAGAATCCCATGGAGGGAGGAGCCTGGTGGGCTACAGTCCACCGGGTCGCAAAGAGTCGGACACGACTGAGCGACTTCACTTTCACTCCTGGTTTCAGATCACCCAGTTATTTGTTGAGGACACCAAATTTTATTTGGCACTATATTTACATAGCCCCCCTCCCCGCCTCCCCCCCCCCGTTAAAAGATACAAGAGAATCCTGGTTGAAAGACACGGATTTCCTCAGTTGAAAGACACTTAGTGGCACCTCCCTGGTAGTCCAGTGGTAAAGAATCCACCTGCCAAAGCACTGGACAAGGGTTTGATCACTGGTCTGTGAGGATACCACGTGTCTAGGAGCAACAAGCCTGTGCAACACAAGTACTGAGCCTGTGCTCTAAAGCCTGCGTTCTGCAACAAGAGTAGCTACAGCAGTGAGAAGCCTGCACACAGCATCTAGAGAGTAGCTCCTGCTGGCTCCAACTAGAGAAAGTCCACGTGCAGCAAAAGCAAATCAACATAGCCAAAAAAAAAAAAAAAAGATATTGAATGTTGTGGACTGACCAAAACAAGGAGCAGCAGGACTCCTGTCTCCAACCAAGCCGCAGCCAGGTTTATGTATTTTATGTACAGAATTCATAGCCCCTGCTCACAGCAAAGAGAGAAAAGCCAGCACAATAACGAAGACCTAGCACAGCCAAAAATAAGTTTAAAAAATTATTAAAGAAGAGAGAAAAAATTTCCTGTAAAGAGAACTACATTCTTCTTTATAAAAAGTGTTTCTGTTCCATGCTTGTGATGACATAGCTTCAAATGCGTTTGAGAAAAACTTGTTTACATCATAATATATTTAACTTAAGTCAATACTTCTTTAATGGAATGGAACGTCAAATTACTGGATTTGATGGTAATTAGGCAGTTTATTCTTTGTTTAAAAATTTGAATATATTTTCTTCCTTTTCTTTGTTGTTTCAGAAAGCTCTGTCAGATGTGGACAACAAAGCAGACTGTAAAATAGAAAGTCTTGAGAAGACAAAGTTTATTTTCACTAAAATTATCAACTTTGCACCACTTATAAATATTTCTATGTGTATTAGCTGACTGAACTCATGTCCTGATGGAAATTTGTTCATATTTATAGGGCACGTACTATGTCCCCTGTGATTGTCTTATGTACATTTTAATCTTACAGGTCTCAAAATAACCCACAGACTAATGTATTTGATAGCCTAAGGTAGGGAAGAAATGTAAATTAGACATTAAACCTGGGTCACAGTAATAGCTTATGGTGTAGGATTCTTGATCTCTGAAGAAGATTTAGCTTTGGGACCAGGGACCAGGCTTGATCACTCAAGAGCTTTTGTGTAGCAGAATTTTATTAAAGTCTGAAAGGGACAGAGAAAGCCTCTGATATAGACATCAGAAGGGGGCAGAGAGTGTCCCCCTCATTAGTCTTAGCAAGGGAACTATATATACTTTTTAATTAGTTATTACAATAAATCAAAAGAATGTCTCAAGTTGTGAAAATTTTACCAGACCCACTCCCACAATTTACATTTTAGGATAACAGGATTAGAACTTAACAATAGAAAGATCCTACCAGACCCACTCCCATAATATACATTCTAAAATATCAGGATTAGTCAGAAGGTTTTCAGGAAGGAGAAACTGTCCTCAAGCAGGATACATTGTTGTTATATAATCCTTAGTACAGAGTTTAAACTGAGTTGTGTAATCATCAGTTCCAGGCTTAAAGAAAAAAAGCCACTTTATGTGACTAAGACTAAGGAACGTAGAGGGAGGAAAAAAGTTTGTCCTTTCCTCCTCCTTGAGAATTCCAGACCCCTATCTCCTCCTTGAGAGCCCCAGACCCCTTTCTCCTCCTCGGGGACCCCAGACTTCTTATCAACCTGCCTAGGAATTGACTCTTTCATTCCCCTCTTTTCTTTTAGGAGAATTATGTTGCCAAGGGTATGGGCATCGTTTTCATTCCATAACTACTTCCTGCTGTGATGGGGCACTGCCCCTAAATTGTTGAGGCAACATATTCTCCGAAACCTTATATTGAGGGTCTCTGATCCAGTGCCCCAAGTAATAGTTGGAGGAGTCTGTGGCACTCATAGGAGCCTGGACAACCATTTGTAACTTAAAAGCTTTCAAATGGTTAGAAACAAATCCAGTTACACAGTTACAGATGCAGGGAGCAAACAGTAAAAACAGAACAATTAGAATTATTATGATTAAGATAGTTTTCCACCATGGGGAGCTAGTTAATGTTTCCCAAAGTGAGGTGACTGAGGCTTCAGGAGAATCCATAGCCTGAATCATCTTGTTCATGTGTTTAGTAAAGTGAGTAACATTAGTGCTCATATTGGGTATAAATAATGGCACAAGTTCCTCCTTGTGCAGCCCTTAGAATATCTAAGGCCAATCTGTTTTGTAAAACCACCTTTCTAATTTGTATTTGTTCAGCATTAAGGGCTGAAAGTTAGCCAGAGTATCAGCTCTTAGCATAACATCTGATCTGTAGTTCCCAGAGCTACTGCTAAGTCACTTCAGTCGTGTCTGACTCTCTGCGATCCCATCCTTGGGATTCTCCAGGCAAGAACACTGGAGTGGTTTGCCATTTCCTTCTCCAATGCATAAAAGTGAAAGTGAAGTCAGGGAACCACTATTGCAGCCAGGTAATCATACCAGTGAAATATATATTTTGCCCCGTGAGTTTTAAGGTTTGGCAGATTAGTAGGCTTCTCTGGAAGCTCTGAAAATATGAAGCCAAGGGTAAAAGCTAGACCTAGGGCACATCTCCCTATCCAGCCATGTTGTGACCCAAAGACGAACAAGTAAATAACCAAGGAGGGTCTTGGAATGCAGGAATGGAAAAACCAGACCCTTATCATCCTTCACTCCCATCCCCAATGTTGTAACTATTAATGGAACAGTATAACCTGTCTCCCCTCCTACCCCATAGGGAGGAGGTATTTGCCTTACTCTTCCCCCACCCAGTATACGTGCCTCATCCAATCAGCAAATGACCCACAAGACCCCTATCCCACTCCTTGTACCCTGGGTATAAAAGTGGACTAAGGACCCCCATTCAACGTCGGTTCTCCCTTGAGCTGGCCTGCTGTTCTAACAGTGTCTCCCACTCTAATAAACTTTATTATTCTTTCATTCTGTCTCATGTCTGGAAATTCTTTTCCAACCCGCGCCCAGACCATGACATTTTTGGTGGCCCATATGGGGACCTTGGGGTCTCTTCCCCACCTCCTCACTTCTCCTTTCTCATAGGGACCCTCTGCGAACAGGCAAGTGCTGTGGAAGCAACTGAGGAACTCTGGCCAGGGTTACCCTCTGGTGTGTTCCAAAGGCCCCACTGCTCACAGTGGGCTAAAAGCAGCTGCCGCCCGAACGGGTGAGGGTCTCTCCTTTGTCTTCTTTCCAACTGAGGACTAGGCCAACCAATATTGTGTGGGCACGGGTCAGGCACTTAAAAGCCATTAGGGCGCCTGCCACATGAAGACTCCCATGTGAGGATAAGGGGGACACGGAATGAATTGGGCCACAGGGTCGGATGAGGGTCGCCGCCAGCAAGATAACTTCTGGGCACCGTGTAAGGCACATAATGGTTGAAGCAAAACAGAGACCAACGCCCCCTGGCCACCACCTCCCCAATAGGATTGTAAGGCAAATTCCTCAGACTTCTTTCCTGTCACTTTCACTTCTTTCCCTTTCAGTCAGGACTGATTTACAGGAGCCTAGATGTTGCCTCAAAATAGGAAAAGGAATACGTCAAGGCTGTACATTGTCACCTTGCTTATTTAACGTATATACAGAGTATATCATGAGAAACACTGGGCTGGATGAAACACAAGCTGGAATCAAGATTGCTGGGAGAAATATCAATAACCTCAGATATGCAGATGACACCACCCTTATGGCAGAAAGTGAAGAGAACTAAAGAGCCTCTTGATGAAAGTGAAAGAGGAGAATGAAAAAGTTGGCTTAAAGCTCAACATTCAGAAAACAAAGATCATGGCATCCGGTCCCATCACTTCATGGCAAATAGATGGAGAAACAGTGGAAACAGTGGCTGAGTTTATTCTTTTGGGCTCCAAAATCACTGCAGATGGTGATTGCAGCCATGAAATAAAAAGACGCTTACTCCTTGGAAGGAAAGTTATGACCAACCTAGACAGCATATTAAAAAGCAGAGACATTACTTTGCCAACAAAGGTCCATATAGTCAAGGCTATGGTTTTTCCAGTAGTCATGTATGGATGTGAGAGTTGGACTATAGAAGAAAGCTGAGCGCTGAAGAATTGATGCTTTTGAACTGTGGTGTTGGAGAAGACTCTTGAGAGTCTCTTGGACTGCAAGGAGATCCAACCAGTTCATCCTAAAGGAAATCAGTCCTGAATATTCATTGGAAGGACTGATGTTGAAACTGAAACTCCAATACTTTGGCCACCTGATGCGAAGAGCTGACTCATTTGAAAAGACCCTGATGCTGGGAAAGATTGAAGGTGAGAGGAGAAGGGGACAACAGAGGATGAGATGGTTGGATGGCATCACTGACTCAATGGACATGAGTTTGAGTAAACTCTGGGAGTTGGTGATGAACAGGGAGGCCTGGCGTGCTGCAGTCTATGGGGTCACAAAGACATAACTGAACGACTGAACTGAAGTGAACTGAAGATGTTGCCTCTGAGCCATCCCAAGAGTGCCTTCCATGTTTCAGGGAATCGCCAAATGGTGAGTCACCTGGTTGCTCCCAGGAATCTCTGTCTTTCCCTGCCTGGGTCACATGGTGCCTCAGCTGCACAGTTCTCAGGGGTCACCTCTCACTGTTGGATGCGACTGTTGGGACGGTTGGCCATTTTGTGCCATTAGTTGCACGGAGACATCACTGAGACAAAAAGGGACGCCTTTTTGCCAGTTGGTGACTCTCAGTGCCCCCAGTCCATGGCATACAGGCAAAGGATGGCTTCTGGTACATCCTCAAAGCCTCTCTCAGACTCACCCCTTGGCTATATTCTCAGAAACTGGAAAATTTTGACCCTGCAAAAGGCCTGGCCACAATACAAACTGGGGGATTCCCCCCCCACCCCACCAAAAAAACCTGGCCTCTGAATGGCACACCAGCTTTTGTCAAAAGCAGGCTGAGGACTCAGAATTGCCTTACATTCAGTCCTTCGTGGCCCTCAGTCAGAATCCGGGTTTGAGGGACTCGTGTCCCATGTCTTTCTGTTGCCTCCCTGTCTCCTGTCCCCCTCTGTCTCTCTCCATCAGATTTCCTAGATGACCCCTACTCGACCTTTCATATCCACATGATCTCTAGGAAAGGATTCTGAGGTTCCCTTTGGTCCAGGTCTTTCTCCTATATTCAAAAGCCTGAAGGATCAAAACTCTCCTAACATTCTAAAGAATCCCCTTCTAACTATGCTTATCTCTCAGGTGGAGAGGGAACCAGACTTCCCCCACTCCCAAACATCCTAAAGAATTCCCTTCTCAGGGTGGGGAAGGAACAAGCTTCCCCCACTCCTGCAAATTCCCTTAACCCTTCAGATTCTTCTGATGGGACAAAGACCTCACTTCCCACCAGAGGGACAATCCAAGATTTTTATCAGCTGATCTGCCCCTGATATCAGAGTCAATTTGAGCACTATTTGGTCTATATTTTAGCTATAAAACTATGACTACAGAAAGGAAAGATGACTTTTTGACACAGGATGGCCATGATATTCTTTAGACTCCGGAGAAAACTGGTTAAAATGAAATTTTTTTTTCTTGGAAACTGCAAAACCGGTTCTTTTTGCATATGCAATTAAAAACAACTAGCTTGTTAAAATGCCTTCCTAGGGAAAAGCTTGTTGTTAACCCTTTCCATGTCCTTGAAATACATTGCCCATTTTGCCTGAGACCTCAGCTTAGGGCAAATTAGAACTTCAAGCCAAAAAAAAAAAAAAAAAAAAAGCGGGGGGGGGGGGGGGCAACAAACGTTTAAACGGAAACGTTTAATGTCAAGCAGAAAACTATGAGATCTGTCTGTCTATCTGGATTTATGTATGCCTCAGTGTGTGTCTTTAGCTTTTTTTTTTTTTTTAATATTGATGAAGTTGTAAATGAGTTCTAATTTAGTTGGCCTAAAGAAAAGTAAGTGCTTACAAATCAGACAATTCTAAATACAAGAGAAATTAACCTAAATGAATATCAGATTCATGTGAACTGAGAAATAGTCAATATTAAATATCTAGTATTAATGTTTGCTTGCTAATTGAATATAGACACCTTAGAAAGCATCACTATGAACAAAGCTAGCGGAGGTGATAGAATTCCAGTTGAGCTATTTCAAATCCTAAAAGATGATGCTGTGAAAGTGCTGCACTCAATATGCCAGCAAATTTGGAAAACTCAGCAGTGGCCACAGGACTGGAAAAGGTCCGTTTTCATTCCAATCCCAAAGAAAGGCAATGCCAAAGAATGCTCAAACTACCGCACAATTGCACTCATCTCACACACTAGTAAAGTAATGCTCAAAATTCTCCAAGCCAGGCTTCAGCAATACATGGACTGTGAACTTCCAGATGTTCAAGCTGGTTTTAGAAAAGGCAGAGGAACCAGAGATCAAATTGCCAACATCCGCTGGATCATCGAAAAAGCAAGAGAGCTCCAGAAAAACATCTATTTCTGCTTTATTGACTATGCCAAAGCCTTTGACTGTGTGGATCACAATAAACTGTGGAAAATTCTGAAAGAGATGGGCATACCAGACCACCTGACCTGCCTCTTGAGAAACCTATATGCAGGTCAGGAAGCAACAGTTAGAACTGGACATGGAACAACAGACTGGTTCCAAATAGGAAAAGGAGTATGTCAAGGCTGTATATTGTCACCCTGCTTATTTAACTTATATGCAGAGTACATCATGAGAAACGCTGGGCTGAAAGAAGCACAAGCTGGAATCAAGATTGACGGGAGAAATATCAATAACCTCAGGTATGCAGATGACACCACCCTTATGGCAGAAAGTGCAGACGAACTAAAGAGCCTCTTGATAAAAGTGAAAGAGGAGAGTGAAAAAGTTGGCTTAAAGCTCAACATTCAGAAAACTAAGATTATGGTATCTGGTCCCATCACTTCATGGGAAATAGATGGGGAAACAGTGGAAACAGTGTCAGACTTTATTTTTGGGGACTCCAAAATCACTGCAGATGGTGATTGCAGCCATGAAATTAAAAGATGCTTACTCCTTGGAAGGAAAGTTATGACCAACCTAGACAGCATATTAAAAAGCAGAGACATTAATTTTGCCAACAAAGGTCCGTCTAGTCAAGGCTATGGTTTTTCCAGTAGTCATGTATGGATGTGAGAGTTGGACTGTGAAGAAAGCTGAGCTCCAAAAAATTGATGCTTTTGAACTGTGGTGTTGGAGAAGACACCAATTGTGGTGTTGGAGAGTCCCTTGGACTGCAAGGAGATCCAACCAGTCCATCCTAAAGGAGATCAGTCCTGGGTGTTCATTGGAAGGACTGACGATGAAGCTGAAACTCAAATACTTTGGCCACCTCATGCGACGAGTTGACTCATTGGAAAAGACCCTGATGCTGGAAGGGATTGGGGGCAGGAGGAGAAGGGGACGACAGAGGATGAGATGGATGGATGGCATCACCAACTCGATGGACATGAGTTTGAGTAAACTCCGGGAGTTGGTGATGGACAGGGAGGCCTGGCGTGCTGCAATTCATGGAGTCGCAAAGAGTCAGACACAACTGAGCGACTAAACTGAACTGAACTGAAGAGTCATTAACATTAAGCATAATATTTTCATTGTGCCTAGGTTTATTATAAGTTAAATACTGTTATATTGTTATATCTGTTACAAGTTTGTCAGCAAGGAAAGTACCTTGAGTGAAGAAACTTCAAAAAAATGTAAATGAGATAAGAGCTTTTAAATAAACTCTATTAAGAATAATTATACTTTAGAAATGTCTGTCTAAAACAGCCTCTCTAGATTTTGGTAACCTGAAATTTCTAGGGTTGTGCTAAACTAAGTGATGAAAGTTTATTGAATAGCTAGGTCATTTCCAAATAAAATAAGATTTTGAAACATTAATTACTGAACACTAACTTCCTCTTACAGAGAAACTAAAGATTTTGGACTATTAATGAATAATGTTTGATGCCATCCTGAGATGTTCTCTATAAGAATTTTTTTTTTTTTTTTTAGAAATTATCACTGGTATTTATGTTCACCAATCTATAGAATGCTAATATAAAGGTCAGTTCTTGGTTGCTTAAGGAAGAGTAGGATGTGTGTTTTCAGTAAAGAAGGTATGAGGAATGAAATTACATTTTATGAAGGGAAAAGGAAGTAGGTCTGACTTACAGGTGGCTGTTTCAGGATGGGAGAACAAAGTAATGGGTACAGAAAGTGATAAGAAGGTTTTATGGAAAGTGGACCCCAAGGGAAGAGTTTTGTGCATAAATACAAGTTTTCTTGAGATGTTGAACTGCCTTTGATAATGGATTTTAAGTTTCTTTACCTCTGAAGTGATCTGTTCTATGTTTACCTTTGAAATCTTCTTTGTTACTTTGGCTAAGTGAATATATTGTTTCACAGTGATCTATATGATTCTATCTGACTGAGTGTTATAAACCCTTTTGATATTTATTGAAAACACTTCCTAAATCATTTGACTTCTAGCTAACTTTGGGATGCTTCAGAGGGCCCCTGAAACAACCCAAAGAGAGATATTAAACTACCTGAGTTCATTTGACATGTTAAATTACATGGGAAGTATTGTTGGAGGAGTGATGAATCTTCTTGCAGCACGCCAGGCCTCCCTGTCCATCACCAACTTCCGGAGTTTACTCAAACTCATGTCCATCGAGTTGGTGATGCCA
Organism: Odocoileus virginianus; assembly: GCF_023699985.2. Classification (NCBI taxonomy): domain Eukaryota; kingdom Metazoa; phylum Chordata; class Mammalia; order Artiodactyla; family Cervidae; genus Odocoileus; species Odocoileus virginianus. The sequence continues at coordinate 571,509 of NW_027224286.1, forward strand.
TCCAGCCATCTCATCCTCTGTCGTCCCCTTCTCCTCCTGCCCCCAATCCCTTCCAGCATCAGGGTCTTTTCCAATGAGTCAACTCTTCGCATGAGGTGGCCAAAGTATTTGAGTTTCAGCTTCATATTATATTTTATGGCTGGTGTTACTTATATAGATATCCTAGAAATTACAAAAAAAAAAAAAATAAGCCCTCACGGATAGACTTTTGCTATCCTGATGTCCTGAAAACACAGCAACAGTCTACTCCTAAGTTGGGCATTAAAAATGGGTGAACAAGAGCTATAATCAAAGAGTCAGGGCTATGGGAAATCCAAAGATGGCCGCTTGGATTTTCCCAGTTCCCTGACAAACCTCATTTTTTTTTTTGATGGGTTAAAGCCTTCCCTGGCTACAGGGTTAATGCTCTCATAATGAAAAAATTATGTTTCACTGAATATTAAGCTTTGTTAATTGTTAAACTAAGTTTCTAGTTTTGTTAAATTAAGGTCTAGTGTTTACTAAGACTCACTTCTGAGATAGTTCCTTGTTATGTTATATTGCTAAAAGATTTAATTAAGTTATTAAAAAGGACACTCTAAGTTTGTTTCTAAAGCTTATCTCAGTAACCAATCTTCAGATAAAGATCAGATGCTCCATGATGTACAACCAGGAGATTAACACCAGTTCAGTTCAGTTCAGTTGCTCAGTCATGTCCAACTCTTTGCGACCCCATGAACCGCAGCATGCCAGGCCTCCCTGTCCATCACCAACTCCCAGAACTTACCCAAACTCATGTCCACTGAGTCGATGATGCCATCCAACCATCTTATCCTCTGTTGTCCCCTTCTCCTTCTGCCCTCAATCTTTCCCAGCATCAGGATCTTTTCAAATGAGTCAGCTCTTCGCATCAGGTGGCCAACAAGTATTGGAGTTTCAGCTTCAACATCACTCCTTCCAATGAACATTCAGGACTGATTTCCTTTAGGATGGACTGGTTTGATCTCCTTGCAGTCCAAGGGACTCTCAAGAGTCTTCTCCAACACCACAGTTCAAACACCAGGGTATAGTCATTTAACAAATGAAGTCAGATGACCTGGGGTATACTGGGCTCTACCTAATGAAAGTTCTTGACTTATCATTCTTACTTATGACCTTACTAATAACTGCTAGCTATAGCTATATTATTTTCTATGTCACTTGTTTCAGAAGATTGTTTCTTACATTACCAAATGTGTGACTGAGCCTGTGATAAAATGTTGATATGCAGTTCCATATGCTATCAATGATTGTAATAATGTAACTCTAGATATAGGAAGAAGCAAGAGGGAATATTTTCCTGGACCAAGAGGCTAGTAAGACAGGTATGGTCCAGAGACTTTTGCTACTCGCAAGGCCTGGTCCAGTAACAGCACACTGAGTGGCCTGTCAATGGAATCTTCGTTAGACCTGGGAATGAGCCTTCCCAGCACCACGGGACACAATGGCCATGAAATGCCCCCAAAGCATGGTCAAATATGTGTGAAGGGACCCTGCTGACTGGAAGTTGGCACTTGCCAGCTGCCTCTACAAAGATTACATCATGACCACTGCAAGCTGCTGACCTTCAACATCCCCTGAAAGGAGTTCAGGGTGGAGATCAGAAATAAGGCACTCTGTGCTCTGGGAAAAACCCAGAAGAACCGGCCTTCAGATAGTCAGATGTTTTCAGGTAAAGATTTTATGAGCCCAAATTCTTGCATCTTCTCATACCTAGAGAAACACTAATGTCACAAACCAATGTAGTCCTGATTCTCCTTACTAGCCCCTGAGCAGCTTTTCTATTTCTATTAATCTTTGGGCCATGTACCTTTAACTTTCTTGTTAAGTTTGTTTCTTCTAGAATACAACAAATCTCCAAGTGATAGTTTGACAAGAATATTCCCTGGCCAACACCCAGACAATGCTGAAACAACCTTATCATTCCATGGACTCTCATCTCCCTCTGTAAATGCACCCTGACAGAGAGCAGGCAAAGGGAACCCAGAGCCCCATGATGCCCCTGTACAGCCTGAAGAAGCCAGAGTGGTCATCGCCCCTTTTCCCCTGAGACTGGGTTCCCAAATGCCTGAGAAGGGAAATAGGTAGATAGTTAGACATGAGCAGGGTATCAAAAGGGGCCAAAGAATTGGCCCTAAAAATAAAGAGAGGGAGGAATGTGGTGACCCAAGGACAAAAGAGCAGATAAAACCAAGGAGGGTCTTGGAATGCAGGAATGGAAAAACCAGACCCTTATCGTCCTTCCCTCCCCCATGTTGTAACTATTAATGGAACAGTATAAACTGTCTCCCCTCCTACTCCATAGGGAGAAGGTATTTGCCTTACTCTTCCCCCCACCCAGTATACGTGCCTCATCCAGTCAGCAAATGACCTGCAAGACCCCTATCCCACTCCTTGTACCCTGGGTATAAAAGTGGACTAAGGACCCCCATTCAACATTCAACGTTGGTTCTCCCTTGAGTTGGCCTGCTGTTCTAACAGTGTCTCCCACTCTAATAAACTTTATTCTTCTCTCATTCTGTCTCGTGTCTGGAAATTCTTTTCCAACCGGGTCCCGGACCCTGACACCTGTCCAGCCAGGGGGAAGCCACGTCCATTGGTAAGAGCCACATATCCGGTAGGTCCTATTTGGTACAAGCCAGCGTGACTGAGGGATCCAGTCCCAATCAGGGCCTGGCCAGGCAAAAGGAGGACCTGAACTGGGATTGGAAAACACAGGATTTTTCTTGAGAAAAAAAATCCCAATTGTTTCTAATGATTATAATTAAGTTGTTGGCTAACTTCTGGGGTTGGCTCTATTTGTTCCCTGCATATGGGAGCATTAGATAGTAGGCATTCGTTTTTAGGAGTTAACCATATGACCTCATCCTATATTTGATAAACACCAGGTAGAAAACCACCAGATATAGACCCATTTACTTTCTTATGTGCAGCAAAATAATCATTAAACCAAGGTAATGTATAATCAAAGTTGAAAGTCACATTATGCCCATAGTTAAGGCACAATATGTTATACCAGTCCATCTTAGGCTTGTTAGATGTCATCACAGAGTTGAAGAAATCCTTTCCTTGAAGTAGAGAAACCCACCATGGGAAGACTTCAATTGATGAGGAGAGAAGTGCTCTGCAGACCCAGCAATTAGACAGATTGTGGAATGCAGGATAGGAATGAGTCCAGGACAGGAAGGTGTTGTCTTGAGGGTCAAAGGCAGACTCAGGACTTTTGGAGTCAGCAGAAGCAAGCCCACCTAGATTCTCAGGCCCATCTTGGTTCCTGGCTCAAACAGTGGCTAGTTTGACTCAAAGGCTGGGTCAGGAGTTAACCTCCTGGTAATGTCTGTTGAAAAGCTAAAAGCTGAGTCACATAGTTAATTTTAAGGTCTCAGGATCTGTGCATAAAAACAGTCTGTCATAGAGACAGTACCTTCTTAGGGGCAGTTCAAGCCCTCATTAAAGCTATGGGTCAAACTTTAAACCAACTGTCTTGTGTTTCCTGAGTTAGCTTACACAGATGCCTCTTAATAATGTCATTAGCCTTTTCAACTTTTTCTGAAGATTGGGGTCTCCAGGAACAGTGTAAGTGATATTCTATTCCTAGAGCTTTTGACACCCCTTGAGTTACAGCAGCTTTAAAGATGGAGCATTGTTGCTCTGAACTTTAGAGTTTAAGATCCCACTTACATCATGAGAAGTCAGTACAGTAAAATTTCACCCATTAGTAAACTTATGAGCTTTAGGCATTAGCAAAACAATAGTAACAATTACCCTTAAGCCATGTGGCCATAGCCTGTTTTTTTTTTTCAGTAACAATCTCTGATCCTGTGGGCAAGCTCAAAGTGACAGCCTGCAAGAGAGCAGTTTAAAGAGACTTAAAAGCCTTTTGAGTCTCTAGGGACCAAACCAGCTTGTTGGTTTGGGCCTGCTGAGTCCGTTATAAGTTTATATAAAGGCCGGGCAAGTTCCCCATAACCCAGAATCCAAATGTGGCAATAGCCTGTAATGCCCAAGAATCCTCTCAATTGTCTTAAAGTCATAGGTAGAGGATGATTTAATATAGGTTTAACTCTAGAAAGCATCCTTCAAATCAATGATTGAAAAATATTTGGCTAGTCCAGACAGCCCCATTACAGTAGTGGATCAGGAGGAAAGCAGACCAGGGGCTTTAATGAGCAGAAAGTTGCCCTGGTGTCCAAAAGAAAATCGACTGATTGGCCCTCTACAGTTATTAATACCCGGGGTTCCTCAGGTGTTAATAGGTTGGGAGCTTGTGTGGGGACCCCTGGGCACCTTCGGTCCCGGTTGTCTTGAGAGTCCGACCCCTGGGACCTAAACCTGGGAGAGCAGTCTCTTCTCCAGTGTGGTCCCTTGCAGACTGGACATGGAGCTGGTGGCAATCCCACTTGAGATGCCACTCCTTCCCATAGTAATAACAAGCCCACCTCTTTCCACCTGGACCCCTCTGGGCATTTTTCTCAAGCTATTTCAGAGCAGATTGAACAGCCATTGCTGGAGCTTCACTCTTTTGCCTGGTTCTTTTTTCCTCCTATTTTCCTCCTCGTATTCTCTACCATAATATACCGTCTGAGCCAGTTGCAACAGATTATCTAAAGACTGATTTGGTCCATATGCCTGTTTTCATAAATTACAGCAGATATCTGGAGCTGACTGAGTGAGAAATCTATCTTTTAAGATCATTTCCCACTCTGTAATTTCGAGATCAACATCACTAAACTTGTGGAGAGCTTCCCATTAGTCTATCTAGGAATTTACCAGGACTTTCTTTCTCTCTCTGTTCTATGTCAAACAACTTAGCATATGCCAGTCTTAGCACGTGCTTGCTTGAGTCCTTCAAGAATACATCTGACAAAGTGGCTCTGTTATAGGAACTGCTTGGCTCCTAGTAGGAAGGAGAGCTATTTCATGTTCCCTCTTTCCCCTTGTCTCATGTTCAAGCCATTCATCTCCAAAAGTAGTAGCTTCCCCCAAAACTCAAGTTTTCAAGTCAGGAGTCAGTGTCTGTCCCAAGACATATATTACATCTCTCCAAGTAAGCTCATAAAGTAAAGTTAGTCCCATAAAGGCTTCTATGTACTTTTTGGATCCTCTAAATAGTCTTGACTGCAATTGGTACTGTTTGAATTTCTACCAAGACTGAGGCAACCCCTCCTGGAAGGGTGCCCTGATTCTCAGCCTGTTCAGTTGGGAGCCCCAGATACAGGGGCAAAGTAAGAGGACAGGAGGGAGCTGAAGGTTTCACACCCAAATCTGCACCCTTAGGACATAAGTCTGGCATGTCTCGCAGAGAGATAAAGAGCAACACATATGGCACTTCTACCCATTTCTCTTGTTTTCTACAGAACCGGTCTAGTTGTAAAACAGTATCATAATTAAGAGACCCTTCAACAGGCCAGTGTTCCCCATCTTCCAAAGGATACTGTGGCCATTCAGTATCACAGAAGATCAGGCATGTCTTTTTTAAACTCTGGGGATCAAACTTGTCCCAGTTTTTAAAAATACATTTTAAAGGAGTGGTTCTGGAACTGTTAGCTCCCATCTGTAAGAGAGAAAAAAGCAGCATCCACAGCCGTGGCTTCTTTCCACCAGAGGCGTCCCTCCCTGCTCTAGATGGGGTTGGAGACAGACTCTCCACTGAAGCTTTCCTTCCGTGGTCGGACTTAGTCTGTCCCTTATTGACGCAGGCGTCTTACTCGTCCCTCCCAGTTCTACCACCGAGGGGGGTGGAGATGCACTAGGGGTAGACCTGATGGCATCCCAGACTGATTTTCAGTTCCTTACCACCAAGACCGTTCTTTGATTTGCCAGAGTAGTTTCCCAGAATGTTTCCCAAGCCAGGACTACTAGGGGAAGCATCCATCTTACATGTGCCCATGCACATTCCTGAGTACAGTCCTGACCACAGTAGAAGTGGTGAGTCATAAAGGGATGAACAACAACCAAGATGTCCCTTCTGAGTGTCACCACGCCAGTATATGTGATAGCAAAAGAGGTGGTGGAGGGTTGGCCAGTGAGGAAAAAGTGATTTTTGTCCTCAAGCTACTAGGGCCAATCCTTCCAGTTCATTCCCACAGATTCCACAAAAGGAATATCTAGGGAGTTGAGACAAAAGCCACCAGAGAGCCTCCTCTGATCCACTAACAGTTACCACTACCGAAGGAAGAAGCCCATTGCACTTCCAATCTGACCAGATCCTGCAATTCCCGATCTGTGTCCTCAAAAACCTCATGGTCACCAGCAGTGCTTCTATCCACATAGATAGGAGGCACAGCCATGACAAAGACTCACTTTCAGGTCGCTGGCCCCTTAAGCAGTCAGGCAAGAGAGTGACCTCTAGCCTTAGAGACATTCCTGGAGCTAGAGTTCCACCTTGCTCCATATGTGCTCCTAGCAACTTTCAGTCCACATGCTTTGTCCATCTCTGGCACTCGCCCCTCACAGGGATGTTGGGTGTCTCTTGGCATTGGCAGGTCGGTATAAACCCTGACAAGGCTCCCCTTTTGGGGGCTGCCTTCAGTCATTACGAGGCACCACGAAACCACAGAGCAGGGCTCATCACTTTGCTTTGCACAGGGTGTGTCATTCATTCACACAAGCACACTTGTAGAGTTAGTAAAGTAAAGCAGAAAATGTGTATACTGAGAAAGCAGAGAGGCTAGAGCTCTGAGTGTTCTTACCTTGTCCTGAAGATCCCAGACGAGGCTTATTCACTCAAGAGCTTTTGTGCAACAGAGTTTTATTAAAGTATAAACAGGGACAGAGAAAGCCTCAGACATAGACGTCGGAAGGGGGTAGAGAGTGTCCCCCTTAATAGTCTTTAGCAAGGAAATTATTTACTTTTTCAGTACAGTTCAGTCGCTCAGTTGTGTTCAACTCTTTGCGACCCCATGGACTGCAGAACACCAGGTTTCCCTGTCCATCACTGCCGGGAGCCGGCACACGAGATCCCACCCATGACAAGGTCATGAGGGAGAAAACCTGACAGGCAAGGCGGATCAGGTTTTCAGGGGTTTCAAAAAGGCCAGCTCACGAGATCCCACCCATGACAAGGTCATGAGGAGAAAACCTGACAGGCAAGGCGGATCAGGTTTTCAGGGATTCCGAAAAGCTGCCCCCGGCGCTCACCTTAAAGATGATATCTGTCTTTCTGATGCTTGCTCTCATAGACTGTGACACAGGCAGAAGGCCTTCCCTGATCTCTTTCCAAATAAGAATCAATTTAGAACTTTAATCAATAAGTTTCCCGGGTGGTGGTATTTTATGAGATTATCCAGGGTGAAAGGAGTGTTTTAATTTAAACTCCTTTGCTGGTATTTTAGTTTGTTTGGCAAATGCGTTTATGCCCTTGGTACTAATATGCATGACTGCTCATAATACCCTAATCATAAAACAGCATAAAGAACCTGATCATATAAAGGCCCTAATAGACATAGAGCCTTTTTGGGGGGTGAAGGAGTCCTATTAGAAAACATAAGAAAAATTATTCTAAAGGTGGTTATTGGGTTAACATTTGCTTGCTGTGTTTTTGCTTTTAATGTGCTAAGGTTGTGTTATAGAAACCATTGTTAATATAGTTAAAGATCTAGAGAAATAAGAACTTAGCCCTAGTGTGGTAACAATGAGATGGTTGTTAATTGTCAGCCAGGAGTGCTAGGCAGAAGCTGCCTCACCAAAGTCGCAGAGTCAGTGTGGGGTAAACTTCTTAGATAAACGCAACTGACAACTTCTGCAGAAGGATTAATTTTTGTGTTAACAAGGTTATACTTCTACTCTGTACTGTTGCCCTATGAGACTGCTACCTTTCAGTTAAGGTCACCATAGAAACAGAAAATAGGTTTACATTCACCTGACCTGCATAAAATGTTAATAGGCCCCAAGGCCAGAAGATAATGTACAAGACCCTCATAAACAAAGAAGTATGCAGAAAACACCCTGGTTTCGTGAAGGACAAGCTGACGTAATGTTAAACTATCTTCCCCTTAGAAATGTACTAACTTAGGGTATAAAAGCTACGGTAAAAAATAAAGCATTGCCAGACTCTGCTGCACACCCCCGTCTGGTCACTCTCTCTCTCTCTCTTTCTCTCTCTCTCCCTCGCAGACTTGGCCCTATCAAGGCTGGTCTCACGTGTCTTCTCTCTCTCTCTCGCTGATGCCGTTCATCCTGAGGGTACCCCCTGGATCCTGCCGAGGCTGGACCCCGGCACATCACCAACTCCTGGAGCTTACCCAAACTCATGTGCATCAAGTTGGTGATGCCATCCAATCAGTTCATCCTCTGTCTTCCCCTTCTCCTCCCACCTTCAAGCTTTCCAACCATCAGGGTATTCTCCAGTGAGTCAGTTCTTCTCAACCGGTGGCCAAAGTATTGGAGTTTCAGCTTCAGCATCAGTTCTTCCAATGACTATTCAGGACTGATTTCCTTTAGGATGGACTGATTGGATCTCCTTGCAATCCAAGAGACTCTCAAGAGTTTTCTTCAACACCACAGTTCAAAAGCATCAATTCTTCAGCCCTCAACTTTCTTTATAGTCCAACTCTCACATCCATACATGACTACTCGAAAAACCATAGCCTTGACCGGATGGACCTTTGTTGGCAAAGTAATGTCTCTGCTTTTTAATATCCTGTCTAGATTGGTCATAACTTTTCTTCCAAGGAGTAAGCATCTCTTAATTTCATGGCTGCAGGAACCATCTACAGTGATTTTTGAGCCCCAAAACATAAAATCTGTCACTGATTCCATTGTTTCCCCATCTATTTGAGATTAAATGATGGGACCAGATGACATGATCTTAGTTTTCTGAATGTTGAGTTTTAAGCCAACTTTTTTGCTCTCCTCTTTTACTTTCATCAAGAGACTCTTTAGTTCTTCTACACTTTCTGCCATAAGGGTGGTGTTACCTGCATATCTGAGGGTACTGATATTTCTCTCGGCAATCTTGATTCCAGTTTGTGCTTCATTCAGCCTGGCATTTCACATGATGTACTCTGCACATACGTTAAATGAGCAGGGTGACAATATTCAGCCTTGATGTACTCATTTCCCAATTTGGAACAGTCTGTTGTTCCATGTCCAGTTCTAACTGTTGCTTCTTGACCTGCATACAGATTTCTCAGGAGGCAGGTCAGGTAGTCTGGTATTCCCATCTCTTGAAGAATTTTCCAGTTTGTTGTGATCCACACAGTCAAAGGCTTTGGCATTGTCAATAAAGCAGAAGTAGATGTTTTTCTGGAACTCTCTTGCTTTTTCAATGATCCAACAGATGTTGGCAATTTGATCTCTGGTTCCTCTGCCTTTTCTAAATCCAGCTTGAACATCTGGAAGTTCACAGTTCACGTACTGTTGAAGCCTGGCTTGGAGAATTTTGAGCATTACTTTGCTAGCATGTGAGATGAGTGCAATTGTGCAGTAGTTTTGAGCATACTTTGGCATTGTCTTTCTTTGGGTTTGGAATGAAAACAGACCTTTCCCCGTCCTATGGCCAATGCTGAGTTTTCCAAATTTTCTGGCATAGTGAGTGCAGCACTTTTACAGCATCATGTTTTAGACTCTGAAATAGCTCAACTGGAATTCCATCACCTCCATTAGCTTTGTTTGTAGTGATGCTTCCTAAGGCCCATTTGACTTCACATTCCAGGATGTCTGACTCTAGGTGAGTGATCACACCATCGTGGTTATCTGGGTCATGAAGATCTTTTTTGTATAGTTCTGTGTATTCTTGCCACCTCTTAATATCTTCTGCTTCTGTTAGGTCCATATCATTTCTGTCCTTTATTGTGCCCATCTTTGCATGAAAATATTCCTTGGTATCTCTGATTTTCTTGAAAAGATCTCTAGTCTTTCCCATTCTATTGTTTTCCTCTATTTCTTTGCATTGAACACTGAGGATGGTATCATCTTGTTATTCTTTTGAACTCTGCATTCAAATGGATATATCTTTCCTTTTCTCTTTTGCCTTTTGCTTCTCTTCTTTTAATGGCTGTTTGTAAGCCCTCCTCAGACAACAATTTTGGCTTTTTGCATTTCTTTTTCTTGGGGATGGTCCTGATCCCTGCCTCCAGTTCAATGTCACGAACCTCCATCCATAATTCTTCAGGCACTCTGTCTATTAGATCTAGTCCCTTAAAACTATATTTCTCACTTTCACTATAATCATAAGGGATTTTATTTAGGTCATACCTGAAGGCTTTAATGGTTTTCCCTACTTTTTTCAATTTCAGTCTGAATTTGGCAATAAGGAATTCTTAATCTGAGCCACAGTCAGCTCCCGGTCTTGTTTTTGCTGACTGTATAGAGCTTCTCCATCTTTGGCTGCAAAGAATACAATCAATCTGATTTTGGTATTGACCATCTGGTGATGTCCATGTGTAGAGTCTTCTCTTTGTGTTGTTGGAAGAGGGTGTTTGCTATGACCAGTGTGTTCTCTTGGCAAAACTCTGTTAGCTTTTGCCCTGCTTCATTTTGTACTCCAAGGCCAAATTTGCTTGTTACTCCAGGTATTTCTTGACTTCCTACTTTTGCATTCCAGTCCCCTGTAATGAAAACGACACCTTTTTTTGGGTGTGAGTTCTAGAAGGTCAAGCAAAAAGAATTCCCATCATATAGTGTGGATTCTAAACTATTTCTGGGGCTTCCTTGGTGAATCCGCCTGCCAAGGAGGAGACATGGGAGAAGTCCCTGGTCTGGGAAATTCCCACATGCTGTGGAATTATCCTGTGAGCCACAACTATTCGACCAATAATAAATGAATAATAAAAAATAAATAATTTAATTCAGAATGCTCCAAGATCAAAAAGAGATATCATTTAAATCTATTCAGTGTTATGGAAAAATGATACAAATTTTATTAGAGCACAAGACTTAAGCTACATTCTGAACAAAACAGAGGCACAACATAAATGGCAGCAGTTAATGATGAAGCAGATACACACTCATACTTTTCTGGTTCTTTTGACTACAATTTTTTTCGAGAAAACAGCTCACTTCAATTTCCAAGAATAAGTTTCAATTAATCATTTATATGCAACAGCAATTGCCAGTCAAGGGAGAAAATGACCAACATTTTTTCTGGTACAATTTCTCCCATATAATCAGTCCCCAGTAAGCTGTCAACTCTCCTCCCATGAAAAGCTGAAGTTCCTTAATGTCCAGCCTGCTCTTTGCATGGTCAGATGGTACCATTCAGTCCTATTACCATGGTGGCCTGTGTACAGAAGGGCACCCTGAACATAATGAGCATGCTGAGTCATGTCATGGTTTGACATGGTTCACAGTCCCTCACTGATCCTAATTCACACTCCACTGAATTTGATATTTTAGTGTCCCTGTTTACCCATGAAAGATGGATATTAATGAACCACATCTAATGAAGTCTGACCCTCATCTTACTGATTTCTTTGCAGAAACCATCGTGAAATTCTCTAAGTTTTCAAACCTTGTGGAAATGGCATAAAAAATAATGCTGCCTTCTCAAGAAAACTCAAGTAATTAAATACATACTGAAGATTAGGGGTCATTTCCACAGGTCATGAAGTTTCAGCATACTTAACATAATTATACTGCCAGAACACAGTGGGTTAATTGTTGGAAAATTAAAGATTTATTTATTCCTAAAATGAATCATCTCATGTGATCTGTTGTAAGAACTGTCCCAAAATTTTATGAAAGTCATTACAATTCTAAGGATTCTCCCCAATATAAATCTTGGGTGGAATTTTGAGGAAATACGTTTTCTTAAATGTGTTTCCAAATTCAGTGTATCTGTAGTTTCTGACCTGCATAAATCACCTCATTATGCCCAAAGTGTGAATATCTCATGAAAAAAATTGATTACCTGTGTAAGCTTGCCCTCCATATAAAACCTCTCACGTTCCATCATTTTGATCTTTGGGTTAAAGCTTTAGCTTGCACATTACTTCTGTGTGGTTTCTCTGAAAGACATATATTCTGAAGTCTGCAGAAAGTGCACTCTGAAGCCTGCAGAAAGCTCTTCTCCATCCAATTTCAAGACTCCTCTTTACTATGGAGCCTTGCTGTCTAATACTTCATCTCAAGCTGAAACTTTCTCCACCTCCACTGCATTTGTAAAGCCTTGCTCCAGAATCTTTCCCAACTTTGATGTTTGGGTAAAATTCTTTCCACAAATATTATATTAGTGTGGTTTATCTCCAGGATATATATTCTTAGATACCTAAAGAGTGAGCAGTAATTGTGAAAACTGCCATAATAGTTGCATTTCTAAGTATAAAGCATTTGGTGAACACTGAGACACAGGGAGTACCTAAAAGCCTTGCCACATATTCTACACTGGTAAGGTTCTCTCTAGTATGGATGATCTGATGGTTGGTGAGATGTGACCTCAAGTAAAGGTTTTACATACTCATGTCACTTGTAAGCTTTCTCTCCAAAATGACTTCTTTACTGAAGCCTGACTTCGGATTGTTCTCTAAAAACCCAACACACTTATTACATTGATACAATTTTTATCTAGTGTGAATATTCTCGAGAAGCCTAAGGTGTAAACAAGAAACCTGGCCACATTGCTTACATTTGCAAGGTTTCTGGTGTATGGGTCACCCGATGTCTTTTGACGCCTGAATGCCACCTGAAGGATTTGCCACACTCATATTTTTAAGGTTTCTCTGCATTATGAATTCTCTGATGATGGGGATGATTAGCCCATTACCGAAATTCTGGCCACACACATTATATGATTTCCTCCACTGGAGTGATTAACTGTGCTCTGAATGTATGGATTCTCACCAGTATGTATTTTCTCATGTTTTGTAAAAAACTGAATGCCTTCCAAAAGCCTTACCACATGCATTACGAGGGTAAGATTTCAATTCAGAATTACCTGAGGATTAGTTAGGTCTGAATACAGAATCAAGGCTTCGCCACATCTACCACAGTTTTCCTCCAGTTTGACTTTTCTGAAGGCCAAAAACTTCATATACTTTACTGCATTCACTACATTTGTAAGTTTTCACTGCAGTATTGATTCTCAGGGAGGACTCTGCCTCTTCTTGAATGAAGAATGCTGCTTTTATGTAAACCAATCAGGAATAGTCAGGGACATGGCCCAACAGCTAAGGGAATGAATCATAAAAGGAGAGAGGAACTAGCAAATTCCTGGGGTAACTGGAACAATATCTGGAGCTGGGCATCGTGGCTTCTCCCTTTAACCAGTCCTCTCTTCATGTTCTTTGTGGTGCTCTTGTTTGGCCCTTGTATTCTCAATGCAATTACCCAGTTCATAACCTCTTGGATTGAATCCATAAAGTTACAAATGGTAATAGCTCAATATAGCCCCCCTAAACGATGGAGAGCTCTGAATGTCCTACCAAACATGAGATGATGCTTTCTACAATGAGTGATAGAAGCATCAAGAGGGGGGAATGAAGAGGAAAAGTTAAAATTTTACCTCTTTCTCCTCCTGCCTTTGTAACTCAGCTTGCTCCTTGCAAAGTGTACATCATGTAGGTCTCAGAAAGTGGAGACTTACAGTACTAGGAACTGGAGCTTATCTCTCTCACCCTTGTCCTGCTCTTTGCAATTGCCCTAGCCCCTGCAAACCTACTTAATCATGCCTGTCCATGTAGAAAAACTCTAACCCCTTTGTTCAGGGCTCAAAGCTAAGAGTGTTAAAACCTCTGGGCCCGCCGACGTAATAAACCTGAGTTTTCCAACTCTCTGAGTGTGGTAGATGTGGCGAAGCCTTGATTCTGTATTCAGACCTAACTAATCCTCAGGTAATTCTGAATTGAAATCTTACCCTCGTAATGCATGTGGTAAGGCTTTTGGAAGGCATTCAGTTTTTTACAAAACATGAGAAAATACATACTGGTGAGAATCCATACATTCAGAGCACAGTTTTCCTCCAGTTTGACTTTTCTGAAGGCCAAAAACTTCATATACTTTACTGCATTCACTACATTTGTAAGTTTTCACTGCAGTATTGATTCTCAGATAATCTGAAAAGTCATCCCTTGTGACTGCAGGCTTTGTCATATAAATTTCATTTGTGTGGTTTTGTTGCAGAAACCAGTACTCGAGAAACCAAGCACCACACTATCCAAGGACTTCACAGATGACATTGAGAGAGTAGCCAAATCTTTAGTGGCCTTACAGGACCAACTAGATTCCCTGGCTGAAGTGATTGGCCTATAGGATTGGCTATCTATACATTGTTCTAGCTGATGGTTAAGTAAGCGATTTTCCAAGGGTTGACTGTAATGTTGACAGGTGCATGATGGATAAGGAACGGCACCATCTGTTACAGCAAGGGACACCAAAAGGCTGCAAAGCAGCCTGCACATAACAGATAACTGAACACTAGTAAAAGGTTTTCTCCCCATCTTTGGGTTGTCATGGCTATAGCAACTGAGCCTATCATGAAGGGGGGTCAGCTATACTGTGGAGCAATTTAGTTAGTAGGGAGAAATGATCATAAGAGACATCTAATAAGAATGAGGCTTCCCACTACAGTGAGATAACAGACAGCTAACCGCAGCTTCTGACCCAAATCCCAGTCCTGGGGTGTGACTGAAGCTAGTCCTGTAGCAAAGAGCACAGCAATAATACCAATCAGGGATAGAGGCCAGGGTTGACAATGAAAATCCATTGATATTTTGATAGCCAGATCCTCAAGCTTCTGCCATGCGTTGACCAGCCAGCTGCCAGAGTGTGGCTGGAGCAAGGCTGAAGAATCCTCAAGTTTCTGCCTTGCATGGACTAGTCAGCTTCTGAAGTGACTAGAGCAGGGCTCAGCATATTTTGTGTGTGAGTGCCATTGTTCTTGGAACCAGACCTTGAGGGGATTTTCGGGGTCCCAAACTGTTTTCCAGGTGTCCTCATTACAGGAAGCTGCTGCCTTCTTGACTCTGGTGTGGTGGATCCAAGGGATGATGCCTATAACTTTAACAGCAGTAGGGGTTGCCAGGACAACCGTGTGAGGGCCTGTCCAAACTGGCTGAAGTGGTTCTTTTTTCCAATCTTTAACCCATACCTCATCTCCTGGCTGATAGGGATGAACCCAATTGCCCAAAGGAATGGGTGTCCTTTCTAAGGTTTCTCAGGCAATATGGTGGAAGACTTTTCCCAGGGCCTGGAGGTGTTGGGACATCTCCAGGTCAGCTAGTTGTTGGGGGTTTCCCTTGAGTTTTCCTATCACTGGGGGTGTTCTCCCATATAAGATCTCAAAGGGAGAATAGCCTGAGGACTCAGGGTGCATCGGGCTTGGAGTAAGGCTGGGGGTAACATGTCGATCCAAGATAACTGGTCTCTTGACTGAGTTTAGGTAATGTAGTCCTGAGTGTACAATTCATGCGTTCAACTTTCTCTGATCTCTGTGGCCTGTAAGCAGTGTGAAGCTTCCACTTGATTCCCAGTGTCCTGGATAAAGTTTGGATTATCTCAGACACAAAAGCTGGCCCATTGTCAGACCCTATGGAGAGAGAGGCAGCCCATATCTCAGGATCATGTCTCTTAGTAAGGCCTTGGCCACTTCTCGTGCCTGTTCAGTGCGTGTGGGGTAGGCTTCAGCCCAACTCGAGTAGGTGTAGACTACCACAAGGACTACCATACTACAAATACTTGTAGCCCCTATAGGGCTTGACTTCAGTAAAGTCCACTTCTAGATCTTCAAAGGGCAGTGTCCCAACTGTCTGCACCCCTGGGTTGGGTCTTGGTCCTTGGCTGGCATTGTTTTGCACACAAGTCACACATCTAGCACTGATCTGGGCACACAGGGTTGGGAGCTTAGGAATGAAATAGTAGTGGCTCAGTAACTCTCCAGCACAGTTTTTCCTAAATGAGTTGTCTCATGATGTTGTTTTACCAGCTGGATTGCTATATTGCTGGGGACAAAGAGTCTTTGGTCTGGGAGCTTCCACCAGCCCTCCTTTTCTTTTATTCCTCCCTCATTTAGAGCCCATTGATCTTCTTCCTTGGTATATCTTGGGGATGGAGGCAATTCTGGTGCCAAGAGGACCTTAAAGATTGACTCAGGGCCCACTGTGGGGCTCGGATGGGTTGCTGCCTCCTTGGCTGCCTGGTCAGCCAACCGATTTCCTTTGCTGACTGGATCAGTTCCTCGCTGATGGCCTTTACAATGGATGACTGCCACTTGGGAAGGCTTCCAGACTGCTTCTAACAGCTGAAGGATTTCTTTTTTGTTTTTAATCTCCTTTCCCCCCACTGTCAATAGTCCCCTTTCTTTATAAATGGCTCCATGTACATGTAAAGTAGCAAAGGCATACCTTGAATCAGTTGACTCCTTTCCGTTAGGCGTGTCTTAGTGCCTGGGCGAGTGCCCATAGCTCAGCCTGCAGTGCTGACCACCCCTGTGGAAGGCCTCGGCCTTCACTATCTCATCAGTTGTCGTTATGGCAGAGCCTGCTTTGTGCTGCCCGTCTTGGATGAAACTGCTTCCATCAGTGAACTGTTCCAGTTCTGGGTTCGGGAGGGGAGTGTCCGTCAGGTCCAGCCTGCTCGAGTAAATTTCATCTATGAGCTCCTCACAGTTATGATTGGGGGTTCCCGCTTCTGTAGGTAAAAAGGTGGTGGGGTTCAGTGTCCGCACAGTCTCAAGTTGGACCCGTGGGTTTTTGCAAAGCAGTTCTTGATAGTGAGTCATCCTGGAGTTGGTCAGCCACTTATGCCCCTGGCTGTTCATCAGGGCAGTAACAGCATGGGAACCTTTACATTTATATTTTGTCCTAGAGTAAGCTTATCTGCTTCTCTGACCAAAACCACAGTGGCAGCTAATGCCCGGAGGCATGGCGGCCATCCTGCGGCCACTGGATCCAGTGGTTTGGACAGGTATGCCACTGGGCGCTGCCGTGGCCCAACTGTTTGTGTGAAGACCCCCAGTGCAGTGTGATTTTTTCTCATGTACAAAGAGGTTAAAGTCCCGTGTCACATCTGGCAGCCCTAATGCTGGAGCACTGGTCAAGAGTCTCTTTATCTCCTTGAAGGCCTTTTCCTGTTCAGGTCCCCACTCCAGGGGGTCCTTATCAGACCCTGCTGTGGCTTTAAACAAAGGCTTGGCAATTTCAGAGAAACCCAGTATCCAGACCTGGCAGAATCCAGCAGCCCCGAGGAACTCACTGATTTCTTTCTTGGTGTTCGGCCGAGCTGTTGAACAGATGGCTTGCTTTCTCTCATGCCCTTTTCCCATGATGCCTTGTGCCCTGTGGTGGAGAGTAGAGCCAGCAGGGCTCTGGGGCCTCCAGCAGTCCCCTGGGTGGGACCGGCTAGCAACAGCTCATCCACGTACTGGAGTGGGGTGCAGTTGAAAGTTTCTCCGGGAAAGGCAGCAAGGTCCACAGCCAGGGCTTCACCAAACAGGGTAGGTGAGTTTTTGAAGCCTTGTGGCAGTCGGATCCAAGTCAGCTGTGTCTTTCTCCCGGTGTGTGGGTCTTCCCATTCAAAGGCAAACAAGGACTGGTTGGTTGGTTGGTCGGAGGCAGAAGAATGCATCCTTGAGATCCAGGCAGGTGAACCAGCTTGTCTGAGCCGGTAAAAGACTCAGGAGAGTGTAGCGATTTGGGACCACTAGGTGGATGGTGACCACTGCATTGTTGACAGCGCAAAGGTCAGCAGTGGGCGGGGCTGTAGTCGTTCCCTCCAGACTTTTTGACTGGTAAAAGCGGAGTGTTCCAGGGAGACTGACATTCGATTAGGATCTCGGCATCTCGTAGGCGCTGGATGTGGTCCCGAATTCCCAGGCCTGCTTCCCGTGGTACTGGATAGTGTTTCTAACGGGAGTGACTTCTGGCCTCAGGTCCACTACAATAGGCATATAGTTTCTGGCCAAACCTGGGCCCCTGATGCCCAGACATCAGGGAATTCTTTTAGCAGTCTGGGGGATTTATTTGTTCCCTCCCCAAGGAATAGAGATGCCACTCATCTTCCCTGGGCCCGGGCACTGCCATCATCAGAGCTGACTGGCTCCCCAAGGTCAGACTTGCAGGCTTTCTGGGGGCAAAGGTGATTTCTGCCCTCAGTTTTGTCAGTAGGTCTCTACCCAGCAGGGGAATGGGGCATTCTGGTAAGTACAGAAATTCATGAGTCACCAGATGGCCCCTAGCTGACACGAATGGGCCTTGCAAAATGAGCGGGCTGCCATGTCCCCTGTGGCCCCAACAATAGTTGCTGTTCGGCCTGTGAGGGGAGCCACAGGTGTGGTTACCACGGAGTGTTCAGCTCTGGTATCCACCATAAAAGTCATTGATTGGCCCCCTACTTTCATCGAGACTGCGGGCTCCCGGGGGCCCAGGATCAGGGAGCCCGGTCTTTCCTAGTATGATTCTGCTCCAGCCAGGCCGATAAGGTTTTGGACAGTTGGCTCAGGCTGGTACCTTTCTGTGCTGGGTTGACTGAACTTCTTGGACCCTTTAGATGTCCCTCTGCAATGGGGGCACTCATTCCTCCAGTGTCTGGTCTCTTTGCAATGGGCGCACTGGTCATGGCATAGAGGTGGTCTCTTCTTAGTTTCCGCTGCTAGCAGGGCTGCTTTCTGTTTCATTTTTTAATCTGCTTCTTGTTGGGCTTCATGGTCTCAGTTCACAAAGACTTTATTTGCTACCTCCAGGAGCTGTGTGGCATTCATCCCAGTGAAGCCTTCCAGCTTTTGGAGCTTTCGTTGGATGTCTGCACAGGATTGAGCCACAAAGGCAGTGTTAATCATCCATTGATTCTCAGGTGTCTCAGGGTCGAATGGGGTCTATGTCTGGAACACTTCACACAGTCTTTCACAGAAATTGGTGGGAGTCTCATCTGCTTTTTGGATTATCATTGTAATTTTGGACATATTGGTGGGCTTTTTGGCTCCCACTCAAAGTCCATGTAGAAGGGCATCATGGTAGCGACCCAGGGTTTCTTGTCCTTCTCTGGTATTGAAATCCCAATTAGGTCTCATCTCTGGCATTGCTTCTCATGCCATCCTTCTACATCTAAGCCCTCTGCGGGGGCTTGTCTTCATAGCCATTTTCAGGCTTCTTTCGCGATGCGTCCTTTCCTCAGTGGTGGAGAGAGCCATAAGGAGCTGATAACAGTCGTCCCATGTAGGCTGATTAGTGTGGAAAATGGACTCTAGGAGGTCAATCATAGCCTGTGGTTTATCAGAGTATGCTGGGTTATGGTGTTTCCAGTTTAGGAGATCAGTAGTGCTGAAGGGCTGGTAATAGAGGATGGAGCGACCAGGCTGGACTGAGCCATCCTTGTTCACTTGTTGAGGACCTTGAGTTTCTCACAGCAGCATCTGATGGGCTGTGGCCAGCTGGTTAGATTGTTTGGCTGAGCAGAGCTGCTTCCCTACTGGCTCAGGGCTGGAGTCTTGCTCATGAGGTGATGTGGGGGGACACGGAGGGAGGTGGACTGTCTGGCAATGGGTCCGGCACTATCTGTGCCAGGGCTTGGGGAGTCAGGGCAATGTATGGTGGGGGCAGTAGTGGGTGTTCCACTGGATCTCCCTGGAATGTAGGGTTTTTTTGCTGCTGCTTTCTTTTTTCTGAGTGGTTGGCCACAAATACCCTACTCTGTCCCTGTATGTTTGTGCAAAATCTTGCCCACAGGTCCAGGGTTTGTGCTATTAGAAGCCAGGAGTGTGTGTATGGAAACTGATCTGGATGTCCTGGAGTCCCAGTGACTACCTGGTGCACTACTTAGACGGTGGGCAGCCATCCAATGTCAAAGGATGGTCAATCAAGCTCACATGTTATTAAGCTTCCTGGGGGTCATCTTGACTCTGTAATCTCCTACAAAGCCCTTCTTAAAGTTCTTTATCATGCAATCTAAAACTGTTGGCTTAGAGGAACTTCCACCCATGTTGACAAATGTAATCTACCTGGCAGGGTTTTGAGGAAAACCTAATCTCTTAGATGTCAGCTCAAGGAGTCAGTCGACAGAATAACCAGTAACCAATAATTTCTTCCTCCCTGTGTATCCCGCCCTGAGTCGGTGGCGCAAAGACAAACAAGGGTGGGTGCCCCCTCAAAAGAGGAGACCATTCAGATGGCTGCTTGGCTGCGTCCCCAGGAGGAACTTAGGTGCCTCTTAGCATTGGTGGATCAGTATAAACCCCTGATCCGGATGTGTCTCGCAGGGAGGGACAGTGTCCCCAAGAGGCAGACACAGCCTTGAGCCATATGAGGTCGCCACAGAACTGCAAGCTAGGGCCCACTCATACTCCATAGCCATGAAGGCCATGAAGGCCACGAAGCCACACAATCGAGCCTGAAGCACCAGCGAATCAGGTCGTACAGTCGTTCATTCATTATTTGTCCACCTGGCTGCTCTCCCGAGGGAGATTTAAGACACCTCTTACCACTGGCAGGTGGGTATAAATGCCTGACCCAGACCAGCCTCACAGGGAGGGATCAAATCCCCTAGAGACTGGCACCACCTTTCAGCCTTATGAGGTCGTCATGGAACCACAGGTTTTGGACCCTCTCAGGCTCCATAGTCTGAGGACTGTGGAGCTCACTTTTACTTCCTCCAGTCAGCAATCATGCATACACAATCACTCAGTTTATCACAATATGTCCCTTTTCCCCAAGTTCCCTTCCCAAGGAGGTGATCAGCCTCCTCTTCTACCCATTGGGGTAGGACCTCCTGACTGGGGACCAGCCCTGGGGCCTTACCTTACCCTGCGGCTGTTCCTGGTGAGTCCAGTTGGGGTTTGACCTTCTGGAGAGTTAGAATGCCAGTCCAAAAGAGAACCTGAAATATCATGAGGTGGTGCGCCTCCTCATTCAACTTCAGGCTCCTCTGCTCTGACCCAACCAAGCCACCCGTCTGGCAGCTCAAGGGGCCAGTGTGGGTGGAATCTCGCTGGGGCCTCCAGAAATGTTGCAGAAACCAGTACTCGAGAAACCAAGCACCACACTTGGAGAGTTGGAGAACTCAGGTTTATTACGCTGGCGGGCCCAGAGGAGTTAACACTCCAAGCTCTGAGCCCCGAACAAAGGGGTTACAGAGTTTTTATACATGGACAGGCATGATTAAGCAGGTTTGCAGGGGCTAGGGTGATTGCAAAGAGCAGGACAAGGGTGAGTGAGATAAGCTCCAGTTCCTAGTATTGTGAGTCCCCACTTTCTGAGACCTATGTGATCCAGACTTTGCAAGAAGCAAGCTGAGTTACACAGGCAGAAAGAGGAGGTAAAATTTTAACTTTTTAATTTTAACTTTTCTCTCCTGTATGAATTGCCCAATGGTCAGTTAAGGCTGAACATGAAATAGAAGCTTTGCCACATTCATTTCATTTGTATGCTTTCTATACAGTATGAATACCCTGATGAATTATAAGGCCTGAACTCTAACTAAAGGCTTTGCCACACTCATTACATTTGCACTGTTTCTCACAGTTGTTCCATTTGTAACAGCTTTCTCCACTATGAATTATCTGATGCTTCCTATGATGGTCATTTCAAGTACCAGCCATACATCACATTTCTATGCTTTCTCTCCTGGAAGAACTGCCTGATGGTGAGTTAAGGCTGACTGTGCACTAAAACCTTTGTCACAACTCTCACACTTGTAAGGTTTTGATAACTTATTGTGACTAGTGTGGGATTCGTGATCTCCGAAGATTTAGCTTTGGGACCAGGGACCAGGCTTGATCATTCAAGAGCTTTTGTGTAGCAGTTTTATTAAAGTGAAAAAGGGACAGAGAAAGCTTCTGACATAGACATCAGAAGGGGGATGGAAAGTGCCCCCCTGTGAGTTTTAGCAAGCTGTTTTATGTTGGTTAGAAAGTTATTCATCAGCGACACCTCAAGGCTGAAGGAGTTTCACCAGGCCCCTCTCCCACAATACGCATTTTTGAGATAGGATGGCAAGAGGTGTGTCATCCCCCAGCCATAAAACAGCTGATACAAATACTGTTTTGTTGAGCTATCATCAGCCCATGGTTTGATGACAGTCAAATTTGATGACAGTCTTAGGAGGGATCATTTTGAAGAAAGGCCAATTCCAAAGCAAATACATAGTTTCATTAACATAGCTTAAGAAAAACATTTCCGTAAGAAAAATGCTTGGTTAGCTCAAGATTTGAGAAAAGTTAAGGTCAGGTGGAACCAGGTGTCATTATAGCAACACAGAATTTTAAGAGAGACTTGCAGCCTATTTCCTCTGTTTGGAGACCCCTGTCCTTCCTGCATGTTACCCTCTCAGTTTCTCTCCAGAATGAGTTCTTCGATGAACTGCAAAGGCTGAAGTTTGTCTAAAGGCCTTTCCACACACAACACACTTATATGGTTTCTCTCCAGTATGAATTCTCCGATGAACTGCAAGGCTTGCATTGAAACTAAAGGCCTTGCCACTGAGATCACATTTATATGGTTTCTCTCCAGAATGAGTTTTCTGATGAGATATAAGGCTTCCATTTACACTAAAGGCCTTACCACATACATTACATTTATATGGTTTCTCTCCAGAATGAATTTTCTGATGATATGTAAGGCTTCCATTTACCTTAAAGGCCTTACCACATATGTCACATTTATACGGTTTCTCTCCAGTATGAATATTCCGATGAGATTTAAGTCTTCCATTTACACTAAAGGCCTTACCACATACATCACATTTATATGGTTTCTCGCCGGTATGAATTTTCTGATGATATGTAAGGCTTCCATTTACACTAAAGGCCTTACCACATACATCACATTTATATGGTTTCTCGCCGGTATGAATTTTCCGATGACATGTAAGGCTTCCATTTACACTAAAGGCCTTGCCACATACATCACACTTATATGGTTTCTCTCTGGTATGAACTTTCCGATGAGATGTAAGGCTTCCACTTACAATAAAGGCCTTGCCACATACGTCACATTTATATGGTTTCTCTCCAGTATGAACCCTCTGATGAATTGCAAGATGTGTGCTTCGAGTATAACCACGGCCACATACTTCACACTTATATGGTTTCTCTCCAGTATGAAGGATCTGATGAAGTACATGGCTTTCTTTGCGAGTAAAGGCCTTTCCACACATATCACATTTATATGGTTTCTCTCCAGTATGAGTTCTCTGATGAACTGCAAAGTTACCCCTGGAACTGAATATTTTGCCACATAAATTACATTTATATGCTTTCTCACCTGTATGAACTGCCTGATGTATATTTAAGGATGACAGTGTAAAAAAACGTTTATCACAGCTACTACATTTGTAAGGTTTCTCTTCAGTATGAATTCTCCGATGAGTTCCAAGATGTCTCTTTCCAGTAAAGCCACGGCCACATACATCACATTTATAAGAATTCTCTCCAGTATGAATTCTCTGATGAATTTCAAGTTTTGACTTTCGAGTATAGCCACGGCCACATACATCACATTTATATGGTTTCTCTCCAGTATGAAGGGTCTGATGAAGTGCATGGCTTTTTTTGTAAGTAAAGGCCTTTCCACACATATCACATTTATATGGTTTCTCTCCAGTATGAAGCATTTGATGAAGTGTACGGCTTTCTCTGCGAGTAAAGGCCTTTCCACACACATCACATGTATATGGCTTCTCTCCAGTATGATTTGTTCGATGAACTGCAAGGCTCACATTAAGGGCCTTGCCACACACGTCACCTTTATATGGTTTTCTTCCTGTATGGATTCTTTGATGTCTAGTGAGTTCTGAGTCCTGAAGAAAAGTTATGTTACACTCATTACAACTGTAAGTTTTTTTCTTGTGTGCTTCCTGGTCTGGTCCCAGTTCTGAGGGATGCATAACAGCACTCTCACGTTTATGAGAATTGCCTTTACAGACACTACGAGTTCTCTGAGGTGGCAAACCTGAGGCGCTACTGTTGATATTTGCCACAACCTGACTACATTCAAAAACTGTCCCTTCAGACTGAAGCATCTGCAATTCATCATGAAAGCCTGATCTATGCATTTCAACAGGCTTATCTCCTACATCATTTCTACTCTGATGATCTCTTCCACCAGTGAGATTTCTGTTATGGGATATAGACATTCCTTTGTCATTTCTTTCAGCATCTGTCCACAGACTCTTAAAACCATGCACAATTTCCTGTATCTTCCTGAGGAAAAAATCTTTGGTTTCATAGGTTTCAGTTCTTCCAAACATCACTCTTTGCAAAATTTCTCCTTTTCCACTGTTTTCTTTTGCTTGTAATTTCTTGGTCATATGTATACAAGACGAACCTACAAGATATAAAGAACCATAGGTATCCTATTAATCACAGTTCATAAATAAATTCTTTCATGTTGAGCATATATTATACCAAAAGTCATACCCATCCTGAACAGAATTATGAATCTTCCCAATGATGACCTTAAAAATATAAGGAACACTAAAGGAATAGAATTCTTAAGAAAAAAAACAACAAAAAAACCAGCAATCACATAGAATTCAAATTAACTTTAGGGTAGCCAGGTTTCAAAGACACAATCAGGAAAACATTCACTTTATGCAAACTCATGCCAGGCTTCAAAGACAAAGGTATTTTCCCACCATGACCTCAAAGCTCATTCTACTTGGTAGTAAATACACTTCTGTCTCATAATTGAGGAGAAAAACAGTAAAAATCCATAGACAGGGAGATTGGAGGGCTATAGTCCATGAGATCACAAAGAGTCAGACAGGACTGAGGGACTGAGTTAAGGATCAAAGAGGAAATACAGTGTAATGGTAAATAATCCAAAAGAAGTATTCTAATGAATATTGTAAAACATAAATGGCAGCTGACAACTGTTCAACAAATATTGCATGGTGAAAATAAAGAATTTGTTAAAATGGTCCCCTTGCCCCTCCACATCATGGGGCTTATGAGATCTTAGTTCCCTGACCATGGATTAAACCCAAAATCACCGCAGTGAAAGTGGTGAATCCTATCCACTGGACTGTCAGGGAATTTCCTAAAATAATTAAAAAAAAAAAAAAAAAAAAAAACAGTTTTCTAAATACATCCGATTAACCTATCAGTAGATAGACATACAGGCATTTTATAACAAGAAGCGTTTCATGTCAGTTATACTGTGTAAAACATAAAGACCGTCATCTTTAAATAACAAAGAATTAATAAATGAAACATTCTCTGATTAAATAATGACCATACAATATTGCAATTGCCATTCTATACAGTAACCTTAATTTACTCAGTTCATCGGCTCCAAGATACATGTAAAGGACCAAGTTTTGGGGACTCCCTGTGGCTTAGAGGTGAAGAATCTGCCTGCTGATGCAGGGCACACACCTGATCCAGGAAGTTCCCACATGCCTCGCAGTAACTAAGCCTGTGGGCCCCAACTGAAGATCCTGTACTCTCAAGTTCGGGATTCACAACTACTGAACACATGTACAGAGCCCACATACCACAAAAAGAGAAAGCACTGGCATGAGGGGCCTGCGCATGCAACTAGAGAGTAGCTCTTACAACTTATGCCAAAGCTGAAATTCCAACACTTTGGCAACCTGATGCAAACAACCAACTCATTGGAAAAGACCCTGATGCTGGGAAAGATTGAAGCCCAGGAGGAGAAGGGGATGACAGAGGTTCAGTTGGTAAAGAATCCTCCTGCAATCTGGAAGTCTGGGTCCGATCCCTGGGTTGGCAAGATCCCCTGGAGAAGGGAAAGGCTACCCACTTCAGTATTCTGGCCTGGAGAATTCCATGGATTCTATAGTCCATGAGGTCGCAAGGAGTCCAACACGACTGTGCAACTTTCCCTTTCATTTTATGTACCTCATGGTAGGAGAGAGAAGGATCCAGCCTCTCATCCAGCAAAGCAGATTTTTATCCTTTCTCAATGGGTGAGAATCACAAACATTCAGTAACTTCTAAAGGTACAGCCCTCTTTAATTTAAGGTTCCAATTCTCACACCATCCAGTGAAGGCATTCCATGTATTAGCTAACTAGTAGAAAGGCGAATCTTCACATTAGGGAATAAAAACTTCATCAACTTTAACCTCTTTCTTCTTACAGAGTGGCATTTTGTCTCACAAATACTGCTCACAGGGCCAATTAAAGTTTTGCCAAAAGTTGTCACTTTCATCTCAGGTTCAAAGATTTGTTAACAAAATAAGCCACTCATTCTGTAGAAATAAATAATACAAATACTTATTATAGAATTATCTAGCTAACTTTCAATATGCTATCATTAAAAGAAAAGAGAAGTAGAAACAGCAGAAGATACATCACCAAATTGGGTTCTGACCAACATCCAGACTCAAACAGTGCTGGGAAGTCCCGGGACACAGCCCATCTGGAGACCCAGTGGGGAAAAGGTCCCAGGCACCGTGTTACATTCATGCATGAGACTTCAAAGATTGCAGTTCTGGGTTCCCATTTATAATCTCAGGGCACTAACTGATATCATCAGGAACCTGTGAGCAAATAGCAGCTCTGGTTGCATGTTAATGCTATTTGTTTGTCTTACAAAACTTATAATGTTGCTAAGCCTGCGGCTGAGTAGGCCAGGCCCCCCAAGGGCTCAACAATCTCAATATTTGTCCCCTATCTTATCTCTGGTGCTGCAAGCCTTGCACTCACAGCGGCAGTCAGGGCAGTGTCCAGGCAGGTTAGAAGCAAGCTCAGAGGCCTGCTTTAGGGAGGACCTAGACCCTGTGCCTCTTGCATTGCCAGGTGTAGAATCCCACCTCTTTTGTCAGCCAAGAAGTGATGGACATTTTGGACGGACAGAAAAATATTCACAAATCAATTTACTATCGGCTTCCTTCTTTTTTTTTTTTTATCTGCTTCCTTCTGAACGTACAGGAAACAGTATAATATACAGTATGATATGCAGATACCTGGGCTTCCCCAGTGGCTCAAAGGTAAATTATCCACCTGCCATGCAGGAGATGTGGGTTCTATTCCTGTGTGGGGAAGATTCCCCTGGAAGAGGGCATGGCAACTCACTCCAGCATTCTTGCCGGAAGAATCCCATGGACAGAGGAGCCTGGAGAGCTACGGTCACTGGGTCGCAAAGAGTCACGCACGACTGTACCAACTGAGCACACAGGCATGCATGTATCTAGTGCCTTTCCAAGAACTACTGAACCAAGAATACAGGGGTAGAAAATAGGGAATTGGATATTTCAAAGTTAGAAATCAGCTTTATAAATACTCAAGCTGTGGAAAAACTTGTATATCACACACTGTGCAGATCACCTGAAGAAAGGACGAGCTTAAACTCCTGATGCCAATCATGAAATTTTTTGAAGTCTGAATCAACAAGGCTATGAACATGGCCAAGCAAAACAGGGGCTCCCAAGAGACACAGAGGGAAAATGCAGCGATATCCCAAACCAGATTCCAACTTCACAGGGGAGTGATCCTCACCCACAGACAGCAGGTTCCTGTAGGTCTCCTCCATCACGTCCTGGTACAAGGCCCTCTGAGCAGGGTCGAGGCATTCCCACTCCTCTGGAGTGAACTTGATGTCCACATCCTCGATGGTCAACTGTGTCTGAAATGAAAGCACATTTCACTAACAGGCACTGAGGAGGATTCTTATTTTAGCACAAAATGAGAAGAGGTGAGAGGGGTAAGGATCAGTTCTGGTAATGTGATATTCTGATAGATCCATTAAAAGCTATTTGGAACAAACTGTGGGTCTCTAATTTCCAAGTTGTTTCATAAGACTATGACATCTTCCAATCAATATGAATTTGTCAGTTGTGTGGACAATACATGAAGAATATACAAATAAATTCAATCAGTGAGTTGCCGAAGTGTTACACTCTACACACTAAGTGACATTCACTATCTAGATGAGTTACAGCAAGACTGATGTCTTCAGAGATGACAAAGTCCACAGCAGCTTTAAAAGAACACACACTGTGATGATTATGACATTATCACACTGATGACTGGTGTTTTAGCACTTCGTACACACTAAGCAGTACTCTAAAGACTTTACATGGATGAACTTATCATCAACATAACAGCACATCAGAGAAAGACATGTGTCCATCTTACTGGGGAGAAAACTCTGTCACTCTAAGAAATAGCTCAGATCAAACAGTTAAGAAATGAGGCAACAGCACCTGAGCTCAGGTGGTTGGGACTGACAACTGAACCTAAAGAATCAACAAGTTAAGTACCAGAGCAGGAAAGTGCATCCACAGAGAGTTTTCTGAGAATACCTGAAACAAGTTCAAGAAAGCTGAAGTGCAATGGAGGTGTAGAATCCCAGATCTTTTGTCAGCCAAGAAATGATGGACATTAGAGACAAAGAGAAAAATATTCACAAATTAATTTACTATCTGCCTCCTTCTGAATGCTAGGGAAGAGTACAATATACAGTATAATATGTAGGTATCTGTTCTTCCCTGGAGGTTTGGCAGTAAAGATTCTGCCTGCAATGAAGGTGACATGGGGATGATGTCTGTATGGGGAAGATCCCCCTGGAGGAGGGCATGGCAATCCACTCCTGTATTCTTGCCCGGAGAATTTCAGGGACAGAGGAGCCTGAAGGCCTATGGCCCATTGGGTCGCAAAGAGGCAGACATGACTATCAGATAAATGGTTACTGTATAGGATCACCCCCTGTCCCCACAAACCCACACAATGTCAATAATCTTACCACTATTTCCATCACTCATGTGCTGAGGTAGAAAAAACTTAAGGCCATGGAAAACACTTAAGATACAATTATAACTGCTACAAAGCATAAAACGTATTTATGAGATGATGTTCCATAATAAAACCATGGAATTACAGATCCATGCACTCACACATGCACACATAAACATACAACTGGTTGAAACAAGGGAGAGTTGTCTTTACTTTTTTCTTTCAATCAAAATTTACTGAGCGTCAAGTCTGGGTCCCAAGCTGGGAATACAGCAGTGAACATGATGGAGCTTACAATCTAGCAGCCAGCCACCCAATTACATCCATAATTTTAACATTACTATTGTAATATGTGCTCTGAAACAGGCCTGGTGCTAAGAGAAGATTTAACAGAAAGTCTTGACCTACATCAAGAAATCAGACAAGGTCTCCGTGAGGAAGAAACACTTGGATTGGCAAGGTGGGAAATGGAAGAGTGTTGCAAGCAGAGAGAACAGCCTGAGTGCTGGCTCTGAGGCAGGAAGATATTTAGTGAACAGAAAGCCAGCCAGTCTGACTGGGACACAGGGAACAAAGAGGGGTGATGCCAGGTAGAGGCTGCTTTCTACAAGGCCTTTGTTAGGACTTTATTCAAAAGTACCTGGAAGTCACTGAAGAATCTGCAAGAGGTCAATCGAGGTTTAGATTTGTTTTTCAGAGCTCACTCTGCTGTGTGTGGAGGTTTTTGTTGTTCAGTTACTCAGTCATGGCAGACTCTTTGTGACCTCATGGTAGCCCACCATGCTCCTCTGTTCATGGGATTTTCAGGCAAGAATACTGGAGTGGGTGGCCATTCCCTTCTCCAAAAAGATGCCTTTTGACACATTCTGGGATGATACTCATGTCTTCTTTTATTCATGTGTATTTCAGCATCTTTGGGACATTAAAAAGGAATCAATTGCATTTCAGTAACTTGTCAGCATTCTCTGTCTTTTAGAAAGCTTATTTATTTTGGTTTTGCTGGGTCTTTTGTTGCTGTGAGCACGCTTTCTGTACTTATGGCTGCAGTGCCCGGGCTTCTCGTTGCAGTGGCTTCTCTTGTTTTTGAGCACAGGCTCTAGAGAGTGTGGGTTTCAGGAGTTATGGCTCCTGGGCTCTAGAGCACAGGCTCAGTAGTTGTGGCACATGGGTTTAGTTGCTCTGAGGCATCTTCCTGGACCTGGGATGGAACCCGTGCACCCTACATTGGCAGGCACATTCTTAGTCACTGTACCACCAGGGAAGTCCTCAACATTATCTTATACTAGCTCAAAAAAAAAAAAAATTAATACAAGCAGAAAATAATATAAAGATTTAAAAAATAATATGAGGGTTTTCCCTGTGGTGCCTGATCTGCTAAGATCCCACATGCTGAGGGGCAACTAAGCCCATGAGCCTCAATTTCTGAGCAAGAGCTGTAGAGCCCAGCAGGTGAAATTACTGAAGCCAGTCTGGGTTCCAAGATAAGAAAAGCCATTGTAATGAGAAACTCATACACTGCAACTAAACAGTGGGCACCACACACCAGAACTAGATAAAAGCCACTACAGCAATGAAGATCAGTACAGCTGACAAATATATTAAAAAAAATAGTAATATGATTTTATCCTTAATGTAAGGGATGTAGTTATTAACAAAATCCAATGTTTATCATTTTACTCCATGACCAAATCGTGCATGAAGATTAGGAAAATTGAGGGAATTCCATGTCAGTTCACTGGTTAAGATCCCACCCTTCCACCACAGGGTTTCGGGTTTAATGCCTCCTCAGAGAACTAAGACCCTGCAGGCTGCATCATGTGGCCAAAAAAGAAGATAAAATAATTAGGAAACTATATTTCATAGTTTAAAGTAGACGCTGTAATGAAACACTCTCTAGATGAGAGGTCTGTTTCTGAACTTTCCATTCCATTTCTAAACACTTCAGATTCAAGGAGGTCCTCATTTAGTTTTAAATGTTCTATAAAAATTCAGATCTGATTTCCCTTTATTAGCCTCTTTTCCAGATTTTAGCAGGTACTGTGCATGTTAATATCTCACGTCTAGTGTGCAGTTTCCTTACCCTGGTTGATAGAGAGCAGACAGTGCATCCAGATGGGCCCTAAGCAATCCCTGCTGCCCAACAGCACTGAGACTCCGTCTCCAACCCGTGGGTGAGAAGCCCTGCCCAGGACAGCGCCCAGGGGAGCCTCCTCATGAGGGCCAGTTCACCAGGTCATGGGGAGACGGGATCTAAGTGGAGATGACAGACCGTGAGGGAAGGCCCCGGGTGAGTGTGCATGTACAGGAGTCAGACAGGACACTCCAGAGTCAGACACGATTAGCGAGTCCAGAGAAGGGCATTTCAGGAAGGCAGTGTGAGAATCCACTGAGAATATGACCTTACCTGAGAAAGAGCCATGCCTGACTCCTGTTCTTTCCTCTTCCTCCTCTTCAGGGCTTCCTCAGGCAACACAAGTCTTCAGAGGTCTATCATGAAAGTGAAAACATGCTGTTTAATGCTTAGAGTCAACACATCCCCTTCCTGAGCCCCAACCACACACACAGGGAAGCCCTCACCATGTGGAACAGACAGTCCTCTGTGCCCACTGTCTGAGGAGGGACTCAGGACAGGCAACTCCCGCACAAAGTCCAATACGGGACTTTCCCACACTTTCCCTCGGATCACACTCCACTCCTGGTGAGGCCTCACATACACAGCAGCAGGGGGCTCCTCAGCTGACCCCACGATGCCCTTGAGGTCACACTGCAGGCCCCGGTCCAGCCCCACTCAGAGCAGAGTGCCCTCCCCTCTCCCAGGGCCTGATCTCAGTCTCAGAAGTGGAGGGTAAGAGCCCTGGTGCTCAATGCAGGATCCAGATCGGAATCATCTGCGGCCTGTGCACATTCCTGGGGCGAGGCCCCACACGAGATCCTGAGGAGCGTGTCTGATGGGGGAGAACCGACTAATGAAAGGGTTATGTGTACATAAACCATACACCCTGTGACCATGTGACACGTGTGTAAACCGTGAAATATTTATCACAATCCACTAACCAACACATCCATCACCTCAAGTTCCCATGTTCTGTGTGTGGTGACAACACTGATGACGTACTCTCCTGAGAAATTCCCAGCAAGCAGTAACAGAACAGGATTAACTATGGTCAGCATGCGGCACACACCTCCCCAGGACGCACTCATTTACTCATTTCACAATTCAAAGTCTGTAGCTTTTGATTAACCAACATCTCCCCATCTTCCCTACCTTCCAGCCCCAGATGACCACCATCCTACCCTCTGGTACTAGTGAGTTTGTTTTTTTTTACATTCCATATAATGGAAGGACATATAATATCAGTCTTTCCCTGTCTGTCTTAATTCACTTACCATAATATTCTCTACATTCATCCAAGTTGTCCCAAGTGAGACAAATCTCCATAATTGTTTACAAGAAAGTCGCTATTGATTGAACAAATCTTTATCCCAAGCTACAAAAATAATTAAATCTAAAGAAAGCAGAAAGCCAAAAGTAAAACCATCACAAAGAACATGGTTAAAGTTCCTTGAAAAGGCATCATGTAGTAAGAGTCAGTCAGTTCTTGCCCCATTTCTTCTCTCACATACCTCTACTCCTCACCAGGAATAGGGAAGGGGGTGACCCACACCTGAGAGAATCAAGTCACTGCCCCAGCCCCCACCTCAACAGGCTCTACACATGCATGCTCTTTTAATACAAATAATTACAAAATACACATGCCTCACAGACAGAAGCTTTGAAATTCTCATTCTTATCTGTATAATTTAAAGAAGCAAGATCTGCATTAGATTTTAAAGCCAAAAATCAATGTATGACGACTTAATAATTCTTAGCCAACTGCTTCAGCACTCTTCTGGATCTAGTCCCCACCATCACCTGCACACTAGCTGTTTCCACTTCATTTGGTTGATCTGTTTCCCTACTTCTTTCTACATCTCCCTTTCTCTGCTCTCATCTCTGCTCTCCTTCTGTGCCCTTCCTCCTCTCTACTTCTTCCCTGCCTCCCATCCCGCCTCTCTCTGCCATCTGTTCGCCTTCAAGTTGCTTTCTCTCCAACCTCCCTGGTGAGCCTCAATCTCCCTGCATTTCTGCCTTTCTTCCTCCATCTCTGCCCTCCCTTCCTCCCAACTCTCTGGCACTCCCAAGTGGCTATGCTTCCTTTCAGCTCGCTTTTTTTCTCAGCTCCTCCAATCACTAGGAGTCCCCTTTCTCTCCCAGAAGGATATTCTTGCTCTGGGCCCAACTCTTGTATGGCCTTCGCGGGCTGTCTCTGTGAACTGCCTCTCCACTGTCGCCCTCTTTGGGACCCCTGATTTACAGCCCCTCTCCCTTGAAGGCTACAGAAGGGGGCGGCACAGGACGAGATGTGGAGATACCATCCCTGGACTCAGCGGACATGGATTTGAGAAAACTCTGGGAGATCCAGGGCTCGCAAAGTGTCGGAATGAACAACCACACCTCCCTATCTTGCTCACCTTTAACTCTCCGGAGATCCTGCTTTTCTCTGAATTTCTCTCCTTTCCCCACCCGCTCCCTACAAGGCTCATTCTCTTTCATGAAGCTGTCTCTTCCAAGTTCCTCACAATCCTCTTCACTGCCATCACTTGTCCCACATGCTTTTCTCAATTTTCCATTTCTCTAGGAGTCGCTGTCTCTGCTTCTCCTGATCCCGCCTTCCGCCCACTATTTACAGGGTAGGAGACTGAATAAGAAAGGCCCTCCCGCAAGAGCCAAATTCCGGCGGCTGGTATTTGGGGCCGAAGAACCATGGGTGTCACGTGGCTGCCTCAGGTCACCTCCCGCCACCAGGGATCAGGGGAAAGGTCACTCTGAAGGGCAGAAGGACCGGCCTGAGGAGACGTGAGGACAGAGGGGCTGGGAGGAACTGGGGTCTCAGGAGCGGGGCGGGCTCTCCAGAATCCCAGGACCGGGGAGAGAACGCGGCCTCTCCGGGAGCGGGGCGGCCGGCGAGGCCTCCAGGGCCCGAGAAGGAGAGGCTGAAGAACGTGGAGCGAATAAACCACCTCGCCTAATAGAATTGTATGTGGTGCAGAAAGGGTAGAGAAGTCAGTGAGGTCAGTAAACGGTTTTAAGCCGGAAAAAGGTGCGAAACGCAGCGTTTCAGTGTTCCAAAAGCAGGAACCGGCTTCAGTGCGGACTTTAAAGCAAAAGGCAGGCGCCCCTTCGCCGCTTACGGAGACGTCTGAATTTGCTTGGGGTGGTGGGGCGGGAGCGGGGATTTAGAGTCAGTAGCGACCCTCAGACCCGGGGTACAAAGAAAAGGAGACTGCGAGAGGCAGGTCTGACTCCAAAGACAGAAACTCACGCCAAGCTGGGACCTCCACTCGCCGCTCTCCGCTTCCGCGTGAGTCACAGTGCGCGCACGCGCAGACAAATAGCTGAAAGGCCTGGAGGTGGGGCCAGGCCGTCCGAGGGTGGGTGGTGGAGAGAAGCCGGACCAGCACAGGGCTTTTGAAAGGTAAGGCGAAACCTCGTTGCGCGGCGGGGCGGGTCGTCTCGGCGCGGCGAGAGGGGCGGGGCGGAGCTACTGGGCGCGGAGGGCGGGGCGACTCGTCGCGGCCCGAGGGGCGGGGCGGGGCGGAGCTACTCGGCCCGAAGGGGTGGAGCCATCCTGCGAGGCGGGGCGGGGCGGGGCGGCTCCAGGCAGGGCGGCTCCAGTTGGGGCGGGGCGGGGCGGGGCGGGGCGGGGCGGGGCGGGGCGGGCGGGGCGGGCGGAGGAAACAGTTCAATACTGTAATTACTGCTAAAGGGGACCGCAGCCAGGAAGTAAAAAAAACAACTGCTCCTTGTAAGGAAGGTTATAATACATCGTGCATTAAAAAGCAAAGGAATCACGTTGCCAACAAAGGTCCCTATAGACAAACTATGGTTTTTCCAGTAGTCAGCTAGGGATGTGATTTAAAAAGTGATGTCAGAGTTGGTCCATAAAGAAGGCTGAGCATAGAAAAATCGATGCTTTTGGATTGTGGTGCTGGAGATCAGTCTTGAGAGTCCCTTGGAGAGCGAGGAGATCAAACCAGTCAATCCGAAAGGAGACCAACGGTAAATATTCATTGGAAGGACTGATGCTGAAACTGAGGCTCCAATACTTTGGCCACATGATGCAAATATCGGACTCATTGGTAAAGAACTCGAGGCTGGGAAAGATTGAAGGCAGGAGGAGAATGGAATGATAGAGGATGAGACGGTTAGATGGCATCACCAACTCAATGGACATGAGTTTGAGCAAACTCCAGGAGATGGTGAAAGACAGGGAAGCCTGGCATGCAGCCCACGAGGCTGCAATGAGTCAGTCATGACTGAGCGACTAAACAACAGCAACAACAACACATCACTGATAGGGCATAGACTGGGAATTTGTGGAGTGTGTGTCTGGTTTTTTCCCAGGGAAACAGGGGGCCTAGTGGGGGTCTTAAATTAGTGATAATGGGGAAGGGTGGCTCTTGGCAGTAAGCCTTTTCCTGGAAGTGAAGTGGGAGAATTCTTTAATCTTTGCTCTTGTCCATAATTACAGGATCTGAAGTAAGCTTCAACTCTGTCATCATAAGCTATAATTCCAAGAAAAGTCAAGAAGATAAATACACATGTAATAGTTAAAAATGGAACCTTAGGAATATTAACCCAATAATAATAAACAACAAGGAAAGGCCTGAGAACCTCGGTGTATGTACCTTAGAATGTCGGTGAGGGGCCCTGCGTGTTCCTTTGGGCTGTGTTGTGTCTGGTCCTGTCACATCTTAGAGACATCAGTACGTGTTGAAAGACGTTCCTCTGAATCAACAAGTCAGAGGTCTGGGTTGAACCAGAACCCAGAGGTTATACTGATGCCAAAATCTTGGCTCTCTGTGCACAAATGCCAAATGGAAATACTTGAAATACAGAGACAGAGTTATGGAGGAGTAAGAGTGGCTTTATATATGTGCAAGGCTAAAAGGGAACACTTTAGGCCCCCTCCCTGGTGAGTAGGGAGATGTTATATTGTCCGCTAGGGATATATGCTAAGAATCAAGGCAGTAACAGTCTTGTATTCTTCTTTCCTCTACAAAGTTGTAAAAGGATGGGGTTGGTGACATGATTAAATTGTGTGCAGGGTCTTAGGTGGTCTGGTCTCCTAATCAGTGCAGTGGTAAAGAATCCATCTGCCAGTACAGGAGACTTGGGTTCAATTCCTGGGTCAGGAAGATCCCCTGGAAGAAGAAATGGCAACCCATTTTGTGTCCATTGGGTCACAAGAGAGTTGGACACGATTGTCCCGGCGTGAGCATCCTTCTTTGATTAGCAACTCTTCTGCCCTTTGGAACTCACAGAAGGTCATGGAGACTGCAGTCCTGCCTATAAGAAATGGGACCCAAAAAGGCCTCTGTGCCTGGGAGCCCCACAGAGCCCTGCCCTGCAGCCTCAATACTAGGAAAAATATTTTCCATTTTGCCATTTCTCTGGTGATCACAAGAAAAAAGTCTTTGCACAGCATCCTGGATATTATGTGTATTATTAGACAGTAATGAAATATCATACTGATGTAACTAAATTATCCCCTCATCTCCTCTTTTACCAGCTGTGCTCTGGTGAAGAAATAGCTGGTGAGAATAAGCCTTTCTTCATTAATAAAGTGAAAAAGCAGTCCGTTGTTTTCTGTGCCCTGAGAAAGAAAGCTGCATGTGAATTGTCCACATTCCGCATGCAGACAGCACACACGGATGTGGACAGATGTGGTGTTACCTTAAAACGGTTTGGCCCAGACACCTGGGGAAAGTCTTCACGAAATTCCAAGAGTAGATGTACTGAGGATTTAGCATATATATGAAGAAGTAAACACAAACTGAACTGAATTATCCAAGAAATACTCACCATTGTTGGGAAAA
This sequence comes from Odocoileus virginianus, assembly GCF_023699985.2. NCBI lineage: Eukaryota > Metazoa > Chordata > Mammalia > Artiodactyla > Cervidae > Odocoileus > Odocoileus virginianus. Next base: position 608,012 of record NW_027224286.1, read on the forward strand.
CAAAATTAAACACCAAAGTGAATGGGCCTGGAAATTATCATACTGAGAGGGTAACATGCAGGAAGGTCAGGGGTCTCCAAGTGGAGGATATAGGCTGCAAGTGTCAATGTTTTTTATCTTTCTCTAAGTGGCAGGAGGAGGAAACAAACTACAAGTGTCAGATATTTTCCCCTTCTCTATTCAAAATTTTAATTTTGTATAGGAAGTTTCTCTTAAAATTCTGTGTTGCTATGACGACACCTGGTTCCACCTGAACTTAACTTTTCTCAAACCTTGAGCTAACCAATGCATGTTTTTCTTATGGAAATTTTTTTATTAAGCTATGTTAATGAACTATGTATTTACCCTAGACTCTTTCTTCAAGTTGGTTTGCTTAAGAGACTCAGAACCGATAATGGCTCAACAAACCAGTATGTTTTACTCATACAATTGTTCTCCTAATCTATGTTAATGAAACTATGTATTTGCTTGGAAACCTGCCTTTCTTCAAGATTCATGTCAATTGTTTTATGGCCCGGGACAACTCACCTTGTGCCAATGTTATCTCAAAATGCATGTTGTGGGTGAGGGGCCTGGTGCCAATCTCTGAGTTTTGAGACATTTCCTTTCTCCAATTAGCAGCCTGCTAGTAGCTATATAACATCACTGCTAAAGACTAGCAGGGGGCACTCTTTCTGTCCCCTTCTGATGTCTATGTCAGAAACTTTCTCTATCTCTTTTATACTTTAATAAAACTTTATTACACAAAAGCTCTGAGTGATCAAACCTCATCATTGGCCCTGGATTGAATTCCTCTCCTCTGGACGCCAAGAATCCCAGAGTCTCAAAGTTGCTGAGCCATGAAAGACTCCGAGATTCTTGGGTCCAGAGGAGAGGAATTCAATCTAGGGCCAGTGATGAGGTTTTATCGCTCAGAGCTTTGTGTAATAAAGTTTTATTAAAGTATAAAAGAGATAGAAGGCAATGGCACCCCACTCCAGTACTCTTGCCTGGAAAATCCCATGGACGGAGGAGCCTGGTAGGCTGCAGTCCACGGGGTCGCTGAGAGTCAGACACGACTGAGCAACTTCACTTTCACTTTTCACTTTCATGCATTGGAGAAGAAAATGGCAACCCACTCCAGTGTTCTTGCCTGGAGAATCCCAGGGACAGGGGAGCCTGATGGGCTGCCGTCTATGGGGTCGCACAGAGTCGGACACGACTGAAGTGACTTAGCAGCAGCATATTTGGAATCTGCAAAAAGATACCAATGAACTCATTTACAAAACAGAAACATCCGATTGTATAGCACAGGGAACTCTGCTCAATGTTATGTGGCAGCCTGGATGGGACAGGAGTTTGGGGGAGAATGGATACATGCATATGTGTGGCTGAGTCCCTCGATTGTCATTTATCCCGACCCCTTAAAAGATCTGAATCCTCTTGGGACCCAGCAGTACCCTATACCCATACCCACCTCACCCCCAGTATAAATCCACCTCACCCTGCCTTGTCTTTGCTCTTTTATTAAAATTTGAAAGGAGTAGAGTAGGTTCACAATGTTGTGTTAGTATCAGGCATAGAGCGAATTGAATGAGTTATATTTAAAAATTATTAGAGAGGAAAAAAATCTCCTTTAATGAGAACGGCATTCTTCTTTATAAAAAGTGTTTCTGTTTCATGCTTGTGATGACATAGCTTCAAATACTTGAGAAAAACTTGTATAATAATACATATAATATTATATATATAATCATTATAAATAGTAATTAGTTATATAATAACTATATAATAATATATAGTTGTCAATATTTCCTCAATGTA